>NC_045436.1:161301949-161304269 GCF_002776525.5 Piliocolobus tephrosceles | reverse complement strand
ATATATATATATATATATATATATATATATATATACACACACACACACACAATTTGTCAAGTGTGGTAGCACATGCCTGTAATCCCAGCTATTCGGAAGGCTGAAATGGGAGGCTAGCATGAGCCCAGAAAGTCAAGGCTGCAGTGAACCATGATTGTACCATTGCACTCCAGTCTGGGTGACAGAGCGAGACTGTGTCTCAAAAAATAATAATAATCAAGTTTCAAGTGTTGGCACAGACACTAGCAGACAGAGCAGTAAGGGAAGGTTTTAAAATGGAGAGAAGACGGGCAGGATGTGACCTGCTGGGGCGGGTGGAGGCTGGGGGAGTGCAGTGGAAAAGGAAGGAGCCCATTATTAGACAACCAGGTGAGGACACTAAGTGAGAGGTTTCTTCAGGGGCAGTGTGTTTGGGGAATCAGGCCTTGTGTCACTGCGGAGTGCACATGGGAGGTTGATAGAAGAGACAGGACAGGCCAGCTGTGTAGACCTCATGCAGACTAAGGAAGCAGAAGTCCTCCTGGCAGGCATAGATGTACACTTGAAAAAGAAAACACAGGGGTTGGAGTGGTAGGAGGGCATCACAGCAGTGGTCTCCCAGTTTTTTTAATGGCTGTTGTGTGCAGAAGGGTTAGGAAGCGTCCCATGACAACAGCTACTATTAATGTGCCAAGTGGTCTGCTAAATCATGACATGCATAAGCTCATTCAGTCCTCAACCCAAACTTCTCTGGTGCATACCCTTCTTCTTCTTCTTCTTCTTCTTCTTCTTCTTCTTCTTCTTCTTCTTCTTCTTATTATTATTATTATTATTATTATTATTATTATTATTGAGACGAAGTCTTGCTCTGTTGCCCAGTCTGGAGTGCAATGGCATGATCTCAGCTCACTGCAGCCTCCACCTCCCGAATCCTTCTGCCTCGGCCTCCCGAGTAGCTGAGATTACAACCATCCATCATAGTGCCAGGCTAATTTTTATGTATTTGTAGAGACAGAGTTTCACCATGTTGGCCAGGTTGGTCTCAAACTCCTGACGTCAGGTGATCCACCCGCCTCGGCTTCCAAAAGTGCTGGGATTACAGGTGTGAGCCACCGTGTTGGGCCCCTGGTGTGTACTATTATCCCCATTTTATAGATGAGAAAATAGAATTGAGACGTCAAGTATGTTGTTGAAGATCACACGACTCAGAAGTGATGGAGCTAGGACTTGAATCCTGATTTTACCAACTCTAAAAGAGTAAGATAGAACACTGTATCCAATCCATTTCCTGTGCTGTTCAAACTGAGCAGAAAGTAGAAGTTACAGGGGCACAATTACAGGGCTCAGCAGAAACATTTTTCTCAGAATTCCAAGCCAGATTCTTTCCCAAAGAAAGTAACCTGTGGCACTGAAGAAATGGAAGTGGAGGTAGCTGATGGGGAGAGGCATTTGGTAAGAGCACTGTATGGGCGTTTGTCATGTTTCCTCAATACCCAGCCCTTTAGAACACCCTTCCTATACCAAGCAACACACTTTCCATATTAGGTGACTCTCTTCCCTAAGCCACAGACTGAAAGCATGTTTTCCCAGCCTCTCTTGCAGCTAGGGCACAGACATGACACCAGGTTTCAGCAACTGGAGTGTCCAGACTGTGATTCACGAAGAGGGACATGGAATCCATTTTGCTAAAGAGGCTGTTTTTTTGAGGGTGGTGTTGGCCACAAAGCCTACTTTCTGGCACAGAGCTGGCATTGGAGCTGGTGACAGTGGCGACTTTGGTGAAATCAAGTTCCTGATAGAGGCAAACTAGCTGCTTAGAGGCAGCATCAGTGGTGGATTCCTCATCAGACTAGATTGATGCTTTCAAGTTTGGCTCCTGAATTTTGAGCCCCATTCTGCTGCACCCTAGCAGGTTGACAAGCCCCCAGTGTGCTCTCAATAAACTCCTCTCCAGCCAAATGGACTGGGGGCCACTTCTGTTGCTCCCTGTGTAGAACACTGACCAAGACAAATGCCCAGAGGGAATTCCTATACTGTGCAGAGTTGGACACAAACACCTCTTATCCCTGTCCAGAGCTGATTCTAGAGTCTAGAGAATTTTTGTCAATCAGCTGGAAAGATAACTTCTAGTGACTTTAACACACTGGTGAAATGGTTCTGAAAACTTGAAGGCAAGACCTGTTAGGGGCATATTAGTCAGGGTTCTTCAGGGAGACAGAACGAAGAGGGGAGAAAAACAGGAAAGAAAGAAGGAAGCGGGGAAGGAAGGAGGGGAGGGAGGGAGGGAAGGGGAGCGGAGGGGGTAGAGAGAGAGAGAGAGAAAGAAAGAGGAAGGAAGGAA
>NC_045436.1:161181273-161301849 GCF_002776525.5 Piliocolobus tephrosceles | reverse complement strand
AAGAAAGAGAGAAAGAAAGAAAGAAAGAAAGAAAGAAAGAAAGAAAGAAAGAAAGAAAGAAAGAAAGAGAGAAAGAGAGAAAGAGAGAAAGAGAGAAAGAGAGAAAGAAAGAAAGAAAGAAAGAAAGAAAGAAAGAAAGAAAGAAAGAAAGAAAGGAAGGAAGGAAGGAAGGAAGGAAGGAAGGAAGGGAAAGGAAGAAAGGAAGGAAAGAAGGAAAGAAGGAAAGAAAGAAAGGAAAGAAAGAAAGAGAGAGAGAAAGAAAGAAGAGGGAGAAGGAAGGGAGAGAGGGAGGGAAGGAAAAAAGGAAACAAAAGGGAAGAGAGGAAGGGAGAAGAAGAAGAAGGAGAAGGCGAAGGCAAAGAAGAAGAAAAGGAAGGAAAGAAGGAAGGAAGGAAGGAAGGAAGGAAGGAAGGAAGGGAAAGAGATTGAGAGAAACACTGATTTTAAGGAACTAGCTCACAGGATTGTGGAAGCTGGCAAGTGTGAAATCCAAAATCTGCAGGGTAGGCCAGCAGCCTGGAGATCCAGGGAAGAATTGCAGTTCAAGTCCAAAGACCATCAGCCAGCAGGATTCCTTCTCCCTCAGAGAGGTCAGTCTTTTTCTCTTAAGGCCTTCACCTGGTTAGATGAGGCTCACCTACATTATGGAGGGTAATCTCCTTATTCACAGTCCACTGATTTAAATGTTAAATCTCATCTAAAATATACCTTCACAGAAACATCTGGAATAATGTTTGACTATATAGCTGAGCACTGGGGCCTAGCCAAGCTTAGATGTAAAAATTAACCATTACAGGACTCATACCACGCAATGTAATTATTTGATAGAGGTTGATGTACTTAAGTATTGATGTAATTATTTGACAGGTTGAGATTCTCATTTGACAAAACACTGTTTTCGTCCCTGTGTGTCTCCGTACTTCACACAGCACTTGGCACAAAGACTTGATGTGCATTTCACAGTTGGGTGTTTGGATGGCTGGGTAAGTGGTAGGTCTTATTGTCCAGTCCTTTGACCGCATTTTATTTTTCTTCTCTGCATCTTCTCAACATTTTTTATATATTTCAAAAGTGTATGGCCAGGCACGGTGGCTCACGCCTGTAATCCCAGCACTTTGGGAGGCTGAGGCAGGTGAATCATCTGAGTTCAGGAGTTCAAGACCAGCCTGGCCAACATGGCAAAGCCCCCTCTCTACTAAAAATACAAAAACTAGATGGGCACGGTGGCATGCACTTGAAATCTCAGCTACTCAGGAGGCTGAGGCACGAGAATCACTCGAACCTGGGAGGCAGGGGCTGTAGTGAGCCAAGATGGCGCCATTGCACTTGAGTCTGGGTGACAGAGCGAGACTCTGTCTCAAAAATAAATAAATAAAAAAAAATAATTCCCTCTGTTGGCATGGGGAGCAAGGGCGGTTGTCTGGAGCATCACTCTTTAGCTGAGGTGAGTCTTGAAGCAGGAGCAGGAGTTGAGTTAGCATGGTGATTAGCCCAGGGAGATGCAGGTTTGAGGGAATAGCATGTGCAAAGAAAAACTAGGAAGAACACAGCGCCATCCTAAAGATGCAGCTAGTTTTGGTGCTGTTGGTTTTGTGGTTATTGCTTATTTTAATATCTCTGGAAAGTCACAGAAATGGGGTTTAGCCTGGATAAGGAAAAATTGAGCTCCACTGGTTTGTGTAAGGAATAGGTTTCATATCCTCAGGGAACTGATTAGGCAGAAGTAGGTTTAAAAAGGAGGGTAGGAAACAAAGAACTTGAAATTCCCACTAGGATAATCAGACTTGGGCTTGTGCTCCAATACCACGGAACTGTGTGTGGAATGCCCTTCCACCCGAGGCAGCCAGGGGGGATGACCAGGGCTGATTCCCTGGGGAGGCCAGACCAAGTGACTTCCACAGTTTTGTGGCTAATGTTGGTGCAATGGATGGTGCACCATCAGCCTTCGACTCTTCCAGAAAATGCTCCAGTTTAAATTGGCTACAAATACAATCAATTGTTTGGTCAGTGAAAGTCTGCAGTCTCTATGAACTTTACTATACGCATCTATTTCGATGAGCTAAAATGCTAATGCAACTCCATCCTGTGGAACTATTCCCCGAGGTTAGTCTAAAAATCAGCTTTACTCGATGGGTGAATCAGTTGACCACAAAATCCCAGTGAGGAAATAACATTGGGGAAGTACCCAAACAGAATCCTGCTGTGATTTATTTGGAACAATCATTGCTATGTTTTTATTTTTATTTATTTATTTTGAGATGGGGTCTTCCTCTTGTCACCCAGGCTGGAGTACAGTGATGCGATCTCGGCTCACTGCAACCTCTGCCTCCCAGGTTCAAGGGATTCTCCTGCCTCGGCCTCCCAGTTAGCTAAGATTACAGGCACCCACCACCACACCCGGCTAAGTTTTGTGTTTTTACTAGAGATGGGGTTTCACCATGTTGGACAGGCTGGTCTTGAACTCCTGACCTCAGGAGATCCACCTGCCTTAGCCTCCCAAAGTGCTGGGATTACAGGCGTGAGCCACTGCGCCTAGCCAAAAACATTGCTATGTTTTTAAAACATGGTTTTTCAATATTTTAAAAAGATGCCTTTTAAAATATTGATTGGGAAATGACATTTTCCAAGCCTACACCGTCATAGCTACATTGCCCTTAAGAGATACACTTCTTATTGGGAATCTGTTTTCTCCCACAATAT
The DNA here is from genome assembly GCF_002776525.5 of Piliocolobus tephrosceles. Taxonomy (NCBI): domain Eukaryota; kingdom Metazoa; phylum Chordata; class Mammalia; order Primates; family Cercopithecidae; genus Piliocolobus; species Piliocolobus tephrosceles. The sequence goes on along the minus strand of NC_045436.1, from coordinate 161,299,149 downwards.
TGATTAAGTCAGGACCATTTGCCAGGCATCGATAATATGCTGCCTTCATGGGACTTACTGTCTAGAATTGCTGCTGCTTCTGCCTGTTCCCACTACTATATTTTCCTGAGCTTCGCTTTCTATGTGTTATGAAAGGAGTAGGTATTTTTCATTTATCATATTTTTAAAATATGATAATTATGTTAAATAGGTTTCTTCAAACGATGCGTGCTCCTTATCACCTGCTGGAATGCAGATGCCATCCCCCTTAACATACCCTCCCTCCAAGACACACCTGCTCACCAAAAGAGACAAACAGATGTTTCTTGATTCTTCCCCTAAATATTTACTTATAATGTGGTAGTGGCTTTCACAACTGACCATCTCTTAACTACTCTGTTGGATTCACCGTAAACCATGTAGACTTCTGTAAACGACGTTGATGATTCCCATGGCCCCTGAAATACCTGAAGCTGGCAGCTCCACCTGAGTTTGTCCATGGATTCCCACATATTGAATTAACTCTTTGTTCTCCAAACCTGTCAAAGCCAGTTTATTCATTCACGCACAGACATCTGAGCACCTACGATGCGTACACACTGTTTTTTGTTTTGTTTTGTTTTGTTTTGTTTTTGAGACGGAGTCTTGCTCTGTCGCCCAGGCTGGAGTGCAGTGGCCGGATCTCAGCTCACTGCAAGCTCTGCCTCCTGGGTTCACGCCATTCTCCTGCCTCAGCCTCTGGAGTAGCTGGGACTACAGGCGCCTGTCACCTCGCCCGGCTAGTTTTTTGTATTTTTAGTAGAGACGGGGTTTCACCGGGTTAGCCAGGATGGTCTCGATCTCCTGACCTCGTGATCCGCCCGTCTCGGCCTCCCAAAGTGCTGGGATTACAGGCCTGAGCCACCGCGCCCGGCCCACACTGTTCTAAGCTCTGGAGGCAATGCAGTGAAAAAGGACAGAGAAGTCCTGCCCTCAAGGAGCTTCTATGCTAGTTATATGCTTCTATGGTTTAATTACATGTTGTAAAACCTATTTAACAATGAATGGGAAGCTGGGCGTGGTGGCTCATGCCTGCAATCGCAGCACTTTGGGAGGCTGAGACAGGTGGATCACCTGAGGTCAGGAGTCCGAAACTAGCCTAACCAACATGGCGAAACCCCATCTCTACTAAAAATACAAAATTAGCCAGGTGTGGGGGCAGGTGCCTGTAATCCCAGCTATTCAGGAGGCTGAGGTAGGAGAATCACTTGAACCAGGTAGGCAGAGGTTGCAGTGAGCAGAGATCACGTCATTGCACTCCAGCCTGGGCAACAAGAACGAAACTCCGTCTCAGAAAAGGGAAAAAAAAAAAAAAAAAAGAATGGGAAAAGAAGTTCTTGTTTCTATGAAAATCAAGTCGAATGTTTTGGCATGACTGAATAGATGCAAGTTGCTTCAAACAAATGCTGTTGAATTTGGCATGCGCCAGACAACCATCAACCATTGGAGAAAACGGTAGGAATTTGAGATTCTGCTTTGCAAATGTCTGTAAGTTCTTCCTGGAATTTTAAAAAACTGAAACTGGAGGTTATAGATGAATTATTTTGGGGTGCGGCTTAGACAAGATAGACAAGGAATGCCACTCAACACACCTAGATGGCAAAGCAGAAAGGCAAGAAGAGAGGCACCTAGAGTGCAAAGGTGAAGAAGGCACTGCCCTCAGCACCTGAGAGCAAGCGCCTCATTGAATGTTGTGCTCTTACTTCTGACTTGCGTCACCCTAGTCCCAGCCCTGCCAGATGGCCTCAGGCCTATTTATGCTTTTAAACTCAAATATGGAAGGAGTGTAACATTTTTAAAGATCCATCATTTTATTAACTAACCAACCAGTTCCAATCTGTTGGAGGGAAAGCTTCTACAGTATCAAAAATATTGAGACTAGGCGCGGTGGCTCACGCCTGTAGTCCCAGCACTTTGGGAGACTGAGGTGGGCAGATCACTTGAGGGCAGGAGTTCGAGACCAGCCTGTCTAACATGGTGAAACCCTGGTCTCTACAAAACATATAAAAATTAGCCAGGTGTAGTGGCACACGCTTGTAATCCCAGCTACTCGGGAGACTGAGGTGGGAGGATTGCTTAAACCAGGGGGATGGAGGTTGCAGTGAGCTGAGATCATTCCACTGGACTCCACCATGGGAGACAGAGTGAGACTGAGATTCTGTCTCAAAAAAAAAAAAAAATTGAGCTTGCTGTCCTAATAGCAAACATTTATGGAGTACTTTACATGGATTGGTGAATGTTCTAAGCACACTGTGTTAACTCTATGCCATGGTCTGAATGTTTGTGTCCCCTGCCAAAATTTGCATGTTGAAAGTCTAACCCCCAAGGTGATAGTATTAAATATTAGGAGGTAGGCGGAGCCTTTGGGAGGTGAATTAGATCATGACAGGTGAGCCCACATTCATGAGATTAGTGCCCTAATAAAAGTGGCCTCAGAGGGCTAGCTTGCCACTTCTACCACATGAGGACACAGTGAGAAGGTGCCATGCACGAACCAGAAAGCAGGCACTGAATCTGCCAGTGACTCAATCTTGAACTTCCCAGCCCCCAGAACTAGGACACATCTCTGTTGTTTATCAGCCACCTGTGTATGGTATCTTATTATAGCAGCCAGAATGGGCTAAGATACTTCCAGTGCTCAGAACATCGCTGTGTGGTGAATACTATTATTATTGTTCTTCCTATTTTATGCATGAGGAAACTGGCATTGTGAGATGAATTGCCCAAAGTCCCACTGTCTGGCTCCAGAGCCAGAAACAGCAGCACTCCAGATTCCTTTAAGGAACCCCTTCTCCCTTCCTCTCAGGTCACATGAGTCACGTGGGGCTCTACCCCTGTCCAGAGTGAGGTGCAGGATCCAGCCTGGCAGTCAGCAAAGTTCCAGCTCCCTGGCTGAACTGCTTGGCTCAGGGGTGAGTGCAGATCTCAGCTGATGCATCCTGGGACCGGGGCTCCCAGGAAGAGCCTCTCTGCCTTTTCAGCTGAGACAACTGGCAATGAAGTAGATGATTACTGGGGTCCCTAAGAGGAGCCTGAAAACAAAGCCAACACAGAGGAAAGCAGAGGCAAGAGGAGAAGGACTATGTCTCAGTGCCCTTGTTGAAGTCTTGGATGAGTCTTTTTTTTTTTTTTTTTTTTTTTTTGAGACAGAATCTAGCTCTGTCGCCCAGGTTGGAATGCAGTGTCGCAATCTTGGCTCACTGCAACCTCTGCCTCCTGGGTTCAAGCGATTCTCCTGCCTCAGCCTCCCGAGCAGCTGACATTACAGGTGCCCGCCACCACACCCAGCTAATTTCTGTATTTTTAATAGAGACGGGGGTTTCACTGTGTTGGCCAGGCTGGTCTCAAACTCCTGACCTCATGATCCGCTCACTTTGACCTCCCAAAGTGCTGGGATTAAAAGCGTGAGCCACCACGCCCGGCCTGATGAGTCTTGCCTGAAGCCAATTTACCCCTGAACTTTTCTGCTATATAAATCAATGCATTCCCATTTTTGCATAACCCTATTTTGAGTTGGGTTTTCGGTTGTTCGGAACTAAAGATTTTCTTTATTTTCTTTTTTTGGCAGGGTCTCATTCTGTCACCCAGGCTGGAGTGCAATGGCGTGATCACAGCTCACTATTAGGTATCTGGTCCAAAACCGTAGGTTCTAAGGGAGATTAAAAAGTCTAAGTCATGGTCACTATGAATTTATGGTCTTGTTGGGAGTGGCACGTCCACCCCACCCTCTCTGACTCTACCAAAAGTTGAACAATATTAGAATTACCACAGGCAGTGAATAGGTGCCAGTTTGAAGAGGGATGCCCACTTCACTGCTGAGGAAGGACTAGGCTGAGCAGTTTGAGGAGGGAAGCAGGGGTTTTGGAGGATGGGTAAGATGCCACTGAAGGCTGAGGAGGACTGAGGCAGACAGAGGGAAGAGAGGTGGCATGCTGGGGGTGGGAATGGCATGGACGGATGCTCGAGGCCTGGGTAGCTTCCATGGTGTGAACCATTTAGTGAAGGAGCCGAGGGCTGCTTCTCAATCTGGGTTCCCCAGAAGCGGACCCACAGTCAAGGACTCAGTGTAGCTATTTAGCTTGAGATGATCCCTGGAAATCCTGGTAGGGAAGTGTGGACAGGGAAGGGAAGAAAGCCAATAAAAAGGGGCTTGATCAAGCCCGTTCCCAGAAAGGCAACTGGATCTCTCTCCTGCTGGAGGACCCTGTGTGGATGGTGCCTGAAGATTGCCCCAACCTGAAAGGAAGGAGGCTACACAACCTGGCCCCTCACTGACTCAAGGCTATTCCTGGTGCCGTTTACTCTTCCAGCCTGCCCCCTGCTGGAAAACCAGGAAGAGCCCCAGGCAGCCAGGCTGAAGTGCTAGGCACACAGAGGGTGCCACTGTCACCAGTCGCCTGAGGGCCTCTGCATGGAGCCAAGAGAACAAGGATTTCTCTGTCCACAGCAGTATCCCCCAAACCCATCAATTCTCAGCCTGGGGAGTTTGGGGCCAGTCAAGGGAATGGAGAGGGAACACCCAGGAGTGTGAGGGCTATTTTTTTTTTTTTAACCCCAGACCCCAGGAATGTTTCAACAGTCACGCTCCAAAGGCAAGGACTGAATCCAGAGAATTGCCCAGTTCATTCCCAGCTCTGCTGACCTCAGATGGTGAATTAGGATTCAGTGGTGCCCCCAAATGACTCTGCTCCTCCTGGGAAGCCCAGGTAAGCCATTCGCTCAGAGTCATCGGGTTCACCTTTGCCCTCGGCCCAGCACAGTAGCTCAAATCCCTACAATTACGGTTTTAAAAAAGCTGTTGGCCTAGGACCAGGCACTTTTGTTTCTCTCATTTGCAGTGCAAAATAAATGCCGATTTCTTGTTGGCAACCTGCGGTGCACTTGAAGCATTCCATGATTTAAGCACTGTCCTCGTTTTATGGAAAAGGATTCGAGGAAGAAATAGACAAACCACACGAAGAATATCGGTGAAGTGGGAATATTTATTCACTTAGGAAGCCCTTAAGTTAGAGGGTTCTTACCACAGGCAAGAACTTTCCTTTCCTCAATTTCCAACAAATATTTAATGGGGCCCCTGCTTTGTGCCAGGGTAGGGAGCAAAACAAAGCCCTGGCTTTCATATATAAATAAAGATACATACTTTTCTATGAAGAAAAGTAAAGTCAAGCAGGGCAAGGGGGAACCCTGTGACAGGGAGTGTTTTATTTGAAGTAGGCCTCTCTGAGCAGGTGGCATCTGACTAGAGACACCCAAGAAGGGCAAGGAGTGCAAATGGAGGCCATGCAGGTACCTGGGGGGAAGGTTATTCTAGAAAGAGGGAAGCAGAAGGCATTACCATGGTGATTAACAGTTTTTGCATAAACATGCGATACTGGTTGCTTTAGTTACCTACGGCTGCTGTAACAATTTACAAATTCATTGGCTTAAAATGCCACAAACTTACAAGCTTACAGTTCTGGAGGTCAGCAGTCTAAAGCGGGCCTTGCAGGCCAAAATCAAGGCGTCAACAGATCTGCATTCCTTCTGTAAGTTCTCAGGGAGAACCTGTCCCCTCACCTTTTCCAGCTTCCAGAAGCCGCCGGCATTTCTTGGCTCATGGCCCCTTCCAGGCATCACTTTGCTGTCATCATACCTCCTACTTGGTGACCCTCCTGCTCCCTCTTGTAAAGATCCTACGATGACATTTATCCTACTGTAAAATCTAAGACAACCTTCCCATTTTAAGATCCTTTATCTAACCACATCTGCAAAGTCCTTTTGGGAACAGAAGGTAATATATTCAAAGGTTCCTGGGATTAGGATGTGTACTACTTTGGGGGGCTGTTATTCAGCCTATCACACCAGCATTCGGCTAACAGTTGGCTAGTCAGAATGCTGGGACCTTCAGTCTTCAGGGCCTGCTGGCCTGGGCCGGAGGATGGACAGGAACAGACCCAGAAGCAGGTGACTGGCATGTGAAGCACTGGGGAGGCTGGGCACAGAGAATCAGAGTGAGGTTCAGGCAGCCTTAGTCCATCGGGGTCCTATAGGTGGGGCTCCCAAAGGCAGGAGGGCCACAAATGTGCCTCCAGGTGAGAAGCCAGGCATGGAGGCCGAGGAACAAGGCAAGTGACAGCATGAGGAAATAACCGGCCAGATCCAGACAACTGAGAAAACCTGAATATGGATATTGCAGAATTACCCATTTTATTAGTTGGCGTAATGGCATAAGTGATGCTTTCTTAAAAAAAATCCTGATTAGGCAGAGCTGCAAGCTGACTTTTGAGTGAGATAGCTTGTGGTCCGGAATTGACTTTAAAACCTTCCAGTGACAACAACTAAAAAAAAAAGTGGGGGGAATAGCTGAAACAAGGTTGGCAAAATGTTAACTGTTGATGCAGGGTATGGATACATGGAAGTTCATCATAAAACATCTACATATTTGTGCATGTTTGAAAAATCTCATTAAAAACCTGAAGTCTTTTGGGAAGAACCAAATGAGGGTTAAGGGAAGGAACCTGGCTTTTGAATTAGAAAATGTATATGCACATAAAGACATATTCAAACTCGCTAGTAATCAAAAGAGATGCAAATTAAAACAAAGAGATATTAACTTGGCAAAAATGAGCAAGTAGAATAACACCAGTTGCTGGCAGAGATGTAGGTGGACGTGTCCACGGGACAGGCATGGTGAAGAGCAATATGGTCCTACTTGCTTGAATAAGCCTGTTCTATGATCTGGCATATAGCACAGAGAGTCTCATAGGGAAAATGTGCAAGAATGGCTCACTGCAGCTTCATTTACTGCAGCACAAAGCTGTGGGTCAGTCACTGGGAGGGTGGGTCAGGAAGATGTGGGGGTTGTACCCGCAAACAGTATGGAATAACCAGAAGCAACAGATTAAATGTCCCCATAGCAAGAATGGGCCTTAAGGCATTAAGCTGAGAGAAAAACAAACAAAAAACAAAATGATGTCAAACATGTAAATTCAAAACACAGCCCCCAAAAACAAAATATTCATTTGGAAGGACTACATAAACAAGAAAATTCACATGAAACACAGAAGAGTTACCGGAAAGCAGTGATCAGCAAACTGTGGCTCTCAGGTGCAATCCACCCTTAGCCTGTTTTTGTAACATTTTATTGGAACACCGCCACGCCCTATGTATTGTGAGAGGCACGTTACGTGAACAAGCGATGATAATGTGCCATATACTAAAGGGTACATAGGATTCACTCAACCCTCTGCACCCGAATTTTAAAAAAAGAAGGTAAGAAAATTTAGGCTGAGTTTCAATAACTAATAGAGCCTTGGGAAGGCACTTTTCCTGCTTGAGCTGCAGTCTTTACAGTCTTCACAATTACAAAAACAGGGTACCGTCCATCTCAGAGATAATATACCTGCAAGCGCCTTGTGAATTAGAATCAGCCTTTCAAATGCAAAGGTTTCTTATTATCAGGGTAACAAGGAGACAGCAATGGTTTTGCAAAAGTGTTCTCCCAGCCTTCTAATAGAATGTCTTATCCTTTATTTTCTTGCCCACTTTCTATGGTGAAACTAATGGTAGGGAAGTAATTAGTAGGCAAAACAAAGACAAGGGAAACCGCAGACCAACAGGATCCACAAATTGGAAGCAAACTGGGGCAAGCTTGGAAATGCCACAGAGGAGCCAGCAAGGGCAAATGGGAATAGGTTTTCCATGAAGGTAAGTATGATGAGTCTGACTTTGTATCCACTACCCGTCAGCCCTAGAAGAGGAAGCAGGCTTCATGAGGGTAATGTCACCTCATCACATCTGACAGAGGGATGGAAAAATGGGTGATTTCCTGTAACAGGATACAGCAAGTGTAGCTGCCATGGCTCAGGTATTGAGCACGTACCAGGCACATGCCCAACATTTCACAATCGTCTTATTGAATCATCAAAGTACCCTATGAGATAGTTATTACTATTATTATCCCATCTTACAGATAATCATACTGAGGTATCAAATATTGCAATAGGAGGCATCAAAGATTAAGTAATTATCCCCAGGTCACCCAAGTGGGAAGTGGCAGAATCAGTAGAGTCAGCCCTACTCACAACCCTAAATGACAGGTATTACCATCACCAGTGACTAGAGGTACAAACTGTCTCAGAGATATGAAGTTACTCAGCTGGGAGTGTGGAGCCAGGGCCTGAACCAAACACTGGCTGACTCCAATTGTCCAACCCTTTCACTACTGCATCATAATGCCTCCTTGAGCCCAAACGATCATTTCCTAGAAAAGCCCCTTCACCTCTCCGAGCCCTGAGCCTTGTCATCCCGCAAAGTATTCCTAGAAAGGAAATGCAGATTGGGTGCAGCTGGAGGCATCACTGTGTGGGTGCTTAGGCAGCTCCGTGTTTACATTCCCTTGGTAAAGACGCCCAGCTCATTTCTGTTGGCTTATTTGAGGGAACGCTGTCTGCTGTAGCTAAGAAGCTGAAATTGAAAAGGGGAGGTAGCACGCAATGATGAGATTAGGTTTGGAGGAGGAAAACAGGATCACAGGTCCGCCTATGACAACTTAGGCAAGTCATTTCTCAAACCTTGCAAAGGGTTGGGTTTGCTTCACTGAAAATGGAGACATTCTTTCCGGCTCCCACAATGATACATACTTCCCACTCATTTAAGAACAAGACTTTTTTTTTTTTTTTTTTTGAGACAGTCTCTCTGTGGCCCAGGCTGGAGTGCAATGGCGTGATCTCCACTCACTGCAACCTCCGCCTCCCGGATTCAAGCGATTCTTCCACCTCAGCCTCTGGAGTAACTGGAATTACAGACACCCACCATCATGCCCCGCTACTTTTTGTATTTTTTAGAGACGGGGTTTCACCATGTTGGCCAAGTTGGTCTTGAACTCTTGACCTCAGGTGATCTGCCCACCTTGGCCTCCCAAAGTGCTGGGATTACAGGCTTGAGCCACTGCGTCCAGTCCTCTTAATAATTTACTGAATACTTTTTTTTTTTTTTTGAGACAGAGTCTCACTCTGTCGCCCAGGCTGGAGTGCAGTGGCCGGATCTCAGCTCACTGCAAGCTCCGCCTCCCGGGTTTACGCCATTCTCCTGCCTCAGCCTCATGAGTAGCTGGGACTACAGGCGCCCGCCACCTCGCCCGGCTAGTTTTTTGTATTTTTTTAGTAGAGACGGGGTTTCACCGTGTTCGTGACGGGGTTTCACCTTGTTCGCCAGGATGGTCTTGATCTCCTGACCTCGTGATCCGCCCGTCTCGGCCTCCCAAAGTGCTGGGATTACAGGCTTGAGCCACCGCGACCGGCAATTTATTGAATACTTAAACTTAGCCGGGGATGCTGTTTTGCATACATTACATAATTTTATACTTGAATACAAATATAGGAAATAGATGGCTATCCCCATTTTACAGATGACAAAACTGAAAAAGGGTTGATTTCCTCAGTGGACCCAGGATTTGAAAACAACTCTGACACCAGAGCCCATTTTAGCCCAGTGGTTCTCAACCCTGGATGTGTATTAAAAGCAAATGAAGACCCATTAAAAAAACGCCAATGCTTGGGCCCCAAACTTCATTTAACTAACCTGAGATGGGGGCTGAGTTAAGAACCACTGTTTCAACCATGTTACAAAGCAGGACCCTTAAAACTAGCAGTTTCTCTCTCCTATCCATGCATAGAAATGTACAAAGGTGAATTAATACAGCTGTATAATAAACTAAGACAGCTTCATAATGTGTGGCCAATTATATTCTTAAGCAATTAACTGATGCTAACTCTCAGCTATTATATTACTTTATAATAAATGCAAATTAATATATTTGGCTTTGCAATTAAAAAAAAATCTGAATTTGAAAGGTGTAGCATTCTGATAATGCACATCACTTTAGAATGCTGGGTTTTTTTCTTTCTGTTTTTAGTGAAGATATAAATCAGGAAAAAATCAATCAAGCAATAAAGAGCTCTGGTAAAACAGAGTCCAGCCAGCACTCCCACCCAAACAGGAGTAAGTTAACATCCAAATTGCTAAGGATGGTTCACTGGCAGTAAGGGCTTTGTTAGGCTGAGGTTTACATCAGGGTAACTTTTTGTAAGGTCAAGGTACACTGGAGTGACCTGCACCTTCTCTCTTATACCCATAAGACGAATTAATCCTTAAATTGGGAAACCACACTTCTGCCACTCGGTATTACTATAAATGTCTAGGTTTAAGCAGAAACTGGCACTGTATATTGAAGTACCATTTTGTGGCACTTAGTGCTTTATAATCTCATCTGCCTATTGCTAAGTGACCTGGGACAGTTAATATCTCTTAGCCTTACTTCGTATATTATGCAATAGGAATAACACCCTGGGTTCTTCCTAGGATTGCTGTTAGAATTGAATGAGCTCATTGTGCCAGTGTGTCTAGCACAATGCCAGAGAAGGGGCTCACTAAATATCAGATCTCCACCCTTTTCTAGTCATGCTTATGTTCAGTTAATGGAAATGGGGCTTGACTCAGACATACCCTTAAAGGATCTTGGTGCCATCTTCTTCTGGTAAGAGTTAAAAAGATTTCATTTTAAATACAATCCACAACTGTACCTTCACCATAAGCCTCATTGTTGTATTCTCCCAGCCTTCTAATAGAAGGTCTTATCCTTATTTCCTGGCACACTTACTGGGGTTAGGTCAAATGGCACAAAACCACATGAGACCTGTGCATGTTGCCCATTAGACAGGATAGGCTAAGTTACACAGTAGTAACAAACAGTCCCCAAATCTCAGTGGCTCCTACAACATCAATTGATTTCTTGCTCATCTCCATCTTGGGTCTGTTGGGAGCTTTGCTCTACGATGCCTCATGCTGGAATGTTGCCATAGCAGGGGGAGAGGGAGCATGGTGGAATGACATTGTGCTTGTACAGCTGCACACAGATGTGACCCCATCACTTCTGCTCAATCCTGTTGACCTAAGCAAGTCTCACCTGGCCAAACGTAACTTCAAGGGGGCCGTGAAACCCTACCACATGCCTGAAATTAGAAATATTTGGAGAACAGCATTAATGACTACCACAGGGATCTTAGTTTACAAAGCATCTGTCGCAATGATTACCCAACTTAATCCTCACAATTCCAAGATGGTAATTAATCATTAAATGTGATCATTTAATTATAAGGCATCAGCAAGCACCAACAAAAACAGAAAACCCAATATAAACAGTTCAGGGAACTCTGCCCACTAGTGAGTGAAAGTGCCTGGAGTGCATCAAATGGGAAGTATGAATCTGCTACTTGCTCAAGACTTGTCCACCTCTCCATGTGTGTGTCACCTATGAGCGGGATTCTGCTTTTGAATAAGGCATTTTTTTGTACCTGGCCTCTGAATGAAGGCCAACCAAGATTCTCAGCTCCAAAGATGTAATCTTTCAATGTTGGAGGGAAAAAAGGCCATTCTTCCCCTGCAAAGTAATCCAGCCTGCTTCCCTATCACACCACCTTCTTAGGGAGACTCAATTTGGACTATATCATGATTTCTGCCTTAAGAACTGACTTTAGAGTCTGCCCCTGGATGAGAGCTAAGACATCACTTCATCATTCTCTAAAAAATGAAGAAATGAACGAAGTCTCAGCAGTCAACAAGGACACTGAGCAAGGAAGTGGCTCAAAATTCCCACCGCTTTAAGGCAAGTCTCCTGCAAGGGAATAGCTTAGCTGCGGCTCTCCCCGTCCAGCTCAGTATTTCAGCGACCTATTCCACAATGAAGATGGAAAGTGTGAGGCAGGAGGCTAGCAAAGTCTTCACTTTTCTGTTAACCCCCTCAGGAAGGTTTTGGTTTCAAAGTCTGACCACTGGGTGTCAGGCTTCGGGAGAAAGAAAATAGAGATGGTTTATCAACCCCACTTAATTATGCCAGAGAATGTAGGTGAGATTTGCTAAAGGACAGAAAATCGGCTGGCTTAAGTATGTCAATATGTCTGAAGAAGCTTACTAAACTTTCACTCATCTGACTACACCAATAAATATTTATCTTTTCTACATCTGTACAAATAATTCATTAGCACACAGCGATGCTGACCTCAATCCTTTCCTTGATTTAAAGATTAAAAGGGAGTGGTCAACTTCTGAAGACAGATAATCTGAAGGCGTCCCTGCAACAAAACACCTAGAAATGTATATAATAAATATGCTTAAGAAATAAATATGTATTTTTATATGCACAGCTGAGTTTATTCTGGGATGGGAGGAAGGGACTGGAAAAACAGTAAAGAGTGATGTGAGTGGGTATGCATTGGAGACACGAAGAGGAATGAGTGAAGTGCTGTAGAACTGAGATTTCCATGTAAAGTCTCGGCCTTTAAAGGGATACAGAGATAGGACAATGAAGTTCTCTGCACTGGCTGCAAGTGGTGTAAGGTATACTAAGGTAAATAACCAGCTTTACAGATTTAAGTCAATGGGCTCTGTGGACCTTTCCCATCCCTCTGCCTGGGGTTTGGAACACAGTTCTCATCTACTAGTCCTAAACCTTGGGCAGGTTACATAACCTTATGGCACCTCATTTGCCTCGGTTGTGGTATTGTGAAGAGCCAATAAACTTCATGTATATTAAGTGCTAAGTGTACAAAAGCATGGAAGGGGCAAATCAAAAGTGGAAATGTTTTTCTCCCAGAGATCAAGATTTTTCCTTAAGAAAGTCAAGATATGGTTATACATTATCTGCCAATTTAATGAAAAAGAAATAAACATCTTTAGTTATAAAGGACCAGGATTTCATAGCCTTATCACATGCTAAAGAAATGAGAAAAAAAAAAGTTTAAAATTAGCAAAGGCTTAAAATTTCCTCCATAGTTATATCACTAAAGTAATGGGGGAAAATGTTCTTTTGATAACTATCATCAAGTTTTATATCCTCCTTTCCTTAGTGCCACTGGCACAGTTCAAAAACAGGAAAGCAAGAAACCAAATAGGATTATAAAATACCACAGGTACGGCCAGGCATGGTGCCTCACGCCTGTAATCCCAGCACTGTGGGAAGCCGAGGATGGTGGGTCACCTGAGGTCAGGAGTTCAAGGCCAGCCTGGCCAACGTGGTGAAACCCTGTCTCTACCAAAAATACAAAAATTGGCCAGGCGTGGATGTGCACGCCAGTAGTGCCAGCTACTGGGGAGGCTGAGGCAGGAGAATTGCTCGAACCTGGGAGGCGGAGGTTGCAGTGAGCCAAGATCTTGCCACGGCACTCCAGCCTGGTGGACAGAGCGAGACTCCGTCTCAAACAAACAAAAAAACAAAACACAGGTACAGGATATATACTCCATAGAGAGGAAATGCTCTCGCTTAGGATGAGACAAAATAACAAACTGAATGACCTTGAACAGAACTTGGTTACCTTTGGGCCTTGGTTTTCTTTGAGTATGAGGATTTGAAATCAATGACTTCTGGGGTCTCTTTCAGCACTTTCTGATTTTATGACAGTTATTCCAATTGCAAAAGAAACTAACTACCCATTTGGCCCTCCTATTCCATAAAAACAAAACACACAGTATCATTTCAGGAGTCAGAGTCAGATTCTTGTTTTGAATTTAAAGTGCTACATGACTGCTAAGGTTAAAACTCCTTTCTTTCAAAAATCAGAAAGGTTGAATCATCAGAGAATAAAACCCATCACCACTGCAAACCAAAGTGGATTTTCAACCTAGTAGAAAATCTGAATTGACAAAGCATGCAAAAATTAGCTCAAGTAACCACAACCACCTTCTATGAGTCTCCTGGTAAATGCTTAGGAGTTTAAGTGTGTATTGTTTATGCTGCAAGAAGCAATGAGGTTGAAAGCCTGAATGTGTTATGCCCAGAAACTAGAAACTTAATTCAACAGGGAGAGTCTTCTTCGAGTAAAAATAACACAACTAAAAAATTAGAAAGTCTTAATACGAACTGTTTAATTGTTTTAACAAGCTTTGAGAGGCAGCGGTAGGTAAATAAATCACCAACTGGCGGTAAGCCACCAACTGTTAATGTGTCTGCAAGTTTCTTGTTTTTCACAATCACTAGATTTACATACAATTATAGGTTATGGTTCTCCATGTACACATACAGTGAAAGACATTTTCCAAATAACTTTTGATGTAGAATGGAACCTGAGAAAAAAAAATCACTTAAGAAATCAAATCTCATATAATGGAAATACTTTAACCACAGCATTCAGACATTTGACTGTGGATTCCAAATGCTTATCTAAACAGAGGCAACGCAATTAAACTGCCTTCACTCAAAATGGTGTCAGAAGGCAACTACCCTATTTACTAGCCACTGATAAGTTATGACAACACTATTTCATAGCCTGTCACTGTATTTCTTTTAACCCCCCCAGCAGTAGGATTTAGGATTTCCTCAACACTAAGGGCTTATCTCAAATGCTTTAGTGCATGAACAGTAAAAAATCAGAGTTGCAATGCCACACTGAGAAACTAGATAATGACTTGGAAATAAAAGTGGGAGAAGTGATGAACTGCCACTATCTGTTTTTCTAAGTTTTCTATTTTCTAATACAGAGCAAAACTTTAAATGCGAACTACAAAAATAAATCTAACAGGCCTAGCAATTCTGAAGGTAACCCAATGACAACAGAAAACTTTTAGATCACTACTAAGAGGTCTTTATATTGTTCACAAACAATATGAAAATAAGACTGATACTGTTTATAATTACTAGCTAGATAAAATTTGGCAAAAGACATCTAATATACTTTTTACAATGAAAGTGATTTCTAAAAATGATCCCCTTGATCTCATGCCTATAGAAAAGCTATCAGTTTTTAATATGAAAATAATAAGCTAGTTACCTTACACCATTTAAGTATTATTTTCTGACTTTTCTCTCTTCCTTATGAGACTGGGGAAAAAAGATGTTAGAGGAGAAAAATAACTGTTATATGCCAAATAGTTCAAAATCTTCCCCTGGATACTGAAACAGGATCCTTAGAAAGTACACAATGTCCTGAGTTTCCCTTGGAGACAAATACTTTGGTCATTTATTTGTAATCAGACACTGATTTTAGCAGATTACAGCACTTACAAACATTGTCACAGACAGCACAATGTCCATTCATAAATAAAACGAGGTCTATTCATGAAAAGGTTGTGATTCTTTTCAAAGCATCCAATACATCCTTTCTGGACATTTCCCTTTCAGTATTACCTGGCATGTAATCAGAAAAGGGAAACATTCAGGTAAGTTACAAACTCCAGTCATATTCACAGCAATATGCAATATGGACATTTACAGGGGGAATCAAATAAAAACCCCAAGAGTCACAGTAAATGTTTCAAAGTCCATATAAAGAAAGAAGCTTGGCCAGGCGCGGTGGCTCACGCCTGTAATCCCAGCACTTTGGGAGGCCGAGGTGGTCAGGAGTTCAAGACAAGCCTGGCCAACATGGTGAAATCCCATCTCTACTAAAAATGCAAAAATTAGCTGGATGTGATAGTGGGCCCTTGTATTCCCAGCTACTCAGGAGGCTGAGGCAGGAGAAACGCTTGTACCTAGGAGGCAGAGGTTGTAGTGAGCCAGATCGTGCCACTGCACTCCAGCCTGAGCAACAGAGCGAGATTCCACCTCAAATAAATAAATAAAAATAAAAGTATTTGCTCAAAGAATGATACTGCATACCAGGACCAGAAGAAAGGGACATAATGATACGGCTCCAGCCCTTAAGAAACTCAAAGTCTAGCAGAAGAAAACAGCTTTAAATACTTGAACAGGTTCCAAGGACAGAGATAGAAAAGACTATCTAAATGATGGCTCCAAGTTATGGAGAAAAGCAGTTTAGTGTAAATAAGCAGAGGAGAATGGGTGGTTCACCTTGCAAATATTTCTAATCCCCAAACCAAGCAAGTGACTTCTGGACTATGTTCACTTCAGACTAGTCATATCACTGCTCTACTTTAAAAACAATACCAAGAAATGATTGTACTCAAAACCTGTACTACAATAAAGCAGCAAGCCACCAGTAAAAATATCTCCCTGTCAGACCCTTGTAGCACTACTTAAGGAAAAGGAAGACCAGGAGTGCAGGAAAGTCCTCTTCCATGCCTGTTTTCTCATGAACATTAAGCCAGAATGGAAAATAATTAGACCAAATTACACACCTTGTCCACGCAGGTGTGTAACTTCCGAACCTTAGGATGAAAATCACAATCTTAGAACCATGCACCTATCAAGGACATCAACCAAGCGTTACATATCCAAGCTCCCCTGGTACCCAGCTCCGGAAAAATATCAAGGTTGAGGGAGCACTTAGCTAAGCAGAGTGGAATGCCAGCCCTGCAGATAAATAGCCATGTGACCTGGGGCCTCAGTTCTTCTGAAATAAGGAAATAATACAATCTACCCCAGAGATTACAACTTAATTGTAAGGTTCAGTTCTAAGAGTTCCTGCAAATTATTACATAAGTTGTTACTGACTGCTTTCTTTCCCTCCACCATGCTTATCATTTTTCCTACTGTCTTCAGTCTGCCTTACTGCTGCTTGTTTAAAACACAACAGTAACTGTCCAAGAGCCACCTGTACTGTTTAAAAGTTATCTATACCAAAAGACACCTACTATTACATTTCTCTATGGTAATAAAATAAAAACGGGAAAATTTGCATTTCAAAAACTCTCCTCACCCTGACAAGCAACGTAACTTTACCAAAGTTGACATGAGTAGATCCTGATGGGTTATGCATCACTTCAGGGAGACACCTCTAAACTAGCCAGCACTATTTGTAGAAAATCCTACATGTTTCTCTAAGGTTATTAAAATACTTCTGGAGAGGCAAGGAAAGCATAGATTCAGACATTTAACACTTAAGACAATACCTTAAAAGTTACCCGTTCAGCCCTCTGTAAGTGTAAAAAGGGAAATAATAAGAAAAAAGACTATTTCATTAATATAATCTTGGGAAACAATGATTCAACAAAACAGCCAAATATAAAACTTTAAAATTTTTTAGGTAAATATCTTACAAAACAGTCTTCAGTATGTTTTTGTAGTAAGCAAAACCAAGACAGCACACTAAAAAACAAATATCTAAAATAATAACATATTCATCACAAATGAGATGAAATTCTAATCATTCCTTTTATTTCTAATCTACTGCACAAGTTTTATCTATAATTCCTTAAAAATCAAAGTATTTCCCTTTTTAAGAACTCAATATTGGCTGGGCATGGTGGCTCACACCTGTAATCCCAACACTTAAGGTGGCTGAGGAGGGCAGATCACTTGAGGTCAGGAGTTCGAGACCAGCCTGACCAACATGGTGAAACCTCATCTCTACTAAAAATACAAACATTAGCTGGGCGTGGTGGCGGGTGTATGTAATCCCAATTATTTGGCAGGCTGAGGCATACGACTCGCTTGAACCTGTGAGGCGGAGGTTGCAGTGAGCCGAGATCGCACCCACTGCACTCCAGCCTGAGAGACAGAGTGAGACCCTGTCTCAAAAAGAAAAACAAAAAACAAACCAATACTAGATTCTCTGCTAAAGCTAATGGTGCTAGTGCCATAGTTGAAGTATTTCCCAGCATCTTAGCAACTGTACTTTTTAATATAATCTAAAATAAAAAACACACACCTGTGTAACCATTAGAATGAATTTCTATCTATTCATGGTTTTAAGTAACTCCGTCTCTCAAATTGATAGCATGTCTTATTTTAATCTTACCTCAGATTTGGCTGAGCCAAATTTTCTACTTTAAACTGCCTAACAATTCTTTACATAAGTTGCAAATCTATGAGCTGAAATGAAGAAACCTCTCAGCAAAGTCTTCATGTTTATTATTGAGTGTAGAATATGTTCATCAATGTTACTAACCAAAAACCACAGAACAAGACATACAGAAAATCCACTGGTTCTTGATGAGTTTATAACTGCCATGCAAATCCAAACACACTGAATGCATTCAACCCTAAGTAATGATCTTTATTCATCTGCCCCACCTGATGATTCTTTTAAAGGGCAAGATCTTAAAAGACTTTACCACTTTTCTACATCCCTGCTACCCATCATCAACCAGGGGTAGCCTTCCACTTCAGTTCTCAGGCTAGTGTGAATTCATCATCAAAATTGTAAGATCTAAGTATGCCCATGATCTAAGGCATCTCTTTGATGATCTCTTGCTTACTCACAATCAAACCACTTTCAAAGTCTCACACATTACTCCCTCTCTCAAGCCGGAACTTGATCCACCTCAGATTAACAGATACATCCCTCTGTGCCAAGATAAGAGAGACTAAATTTAAGTTGAAGTCCCTTGTAACTTTCCCTCCTATCTTCATCCTGGTCTATGAAAATCTCTCCTATTTTCAAAGCTAACATCACTAAGTTTGACCTCAACTTCAGATTAAGTGTGGCCATAATCCCAGTCTCTCCCATGACACACAGGTACAGGTTTTGCCTAAAATTTCAAGGTTGTCTGTTAACTTGAAGTTTCTTTCCTCTTGGTCTCAACCCCGCCCATGAAACTTTCTGTTAAAAGCAGGCTTTGCAAGCTTTCCCACTTCAAAACCTTTTCTCACCCAACAATGCCTACAGGTAGACTAAATGAAGGCATGCAAACTGAAGAATACAAGCCTGCCTACAAAGCAGCCGTATAGTGTGTCAGGAGAAACTTCAGGTAGGCCCGCCCTTGCCAGACTTAGGAATATTTTGAAAACTTTATGTGGATCTATTTTTACAGAAACGTACTCTATTTCTTTAAAACATTTCATGAAGATCACGTGAGGGCAGGCTGCATCTGGTCCTTTTGACTACCTGCTTGTATCCTCTACCTTAAACTTACGTAAGCTAGCTAAAGACCAAACTACCAATTCCCACAGCTTTCAGGATTCACAGTTCCCATCCACCACACACCTCTCTGCAGCATGAAACTCCACTATCTAAATAAACTATTTTACTTTCTGGCTGCTCCTTCACCCTCCCATCCTCTTATTAAAGGTTCTGTGCTTTGTAATCTCCACCATTTTTTTCTCTCTCAGCAGCAGCTAGGATTTCAGATTGATCTGCAGCCTAGATTCATGACTGGCACCCCAAGCCATGCATCTCATATAGCCTACACGAGCTATCTCTGATGGCTCTTTTGCTTTAGACCACCACTTCATCTCTGCCCCTTTCATTCTGATTCTTCTAGTTCAATCTCATTACCTGGGTTATTGTGTAGTATTTTTTCTAAATGACTTCAGTGAACCCTCTTCTGACAATCTATCCTCTATATTGAACTCAGATGCACACCTAGCCTAACCTTCAAGTTCCTCAACAACTCAACCCCAACCTAAATTCATAGTCTCCTCTGTTTTTACCTAAATAGATCATGCTCCATTCAAACCAGACTGCTCTTTGCTATTCTCTTAGCATACCACCAAAACTGACCCTGACCAAAAAGCACAAACCATTAAACCAGTTAAGAAAACAAACAAAAACCAATCCAAAACCAAATATTGGACTTGATCAATATTTGTAAAAGTTCTACTCTTCTTGGTTGGGCGTGGTGGCTAACACCTGTAATTCCAGCACTTTGGGAGGCTGACGCAGGCGGATCACCTGAGGTCGGGAGTTCAAGACCAGCCTGACCAACATGGAGAAACCCCATCTCTACTAAAAATAAAAAAGTAGCCAGGCATGGTGGCGCATGCCTGTAATTCCAGCTACTTCAGAGGCTGAGGCATCAGGAGAATCGCTTGAACCTGGGACCTGGGAGGTGGAGGTTGTCGTGAGCTGGGATCACACCATTGCACTCCAGCCTGGGCAACAAGAGCGAAACTGTGTCTCAAAAAAGTTCTACTCTTCCAAAGACACTCTTAAGGAAACAACAGTATAAGCTAACAGGTTAGAAAAACACTTACAAAACAGATTATCTCATAAAGAAGTTAGATCCAGTATACACAAAGAACTCAAACTCAACAATTAAAAAACACTAATTATAAAAAGGGCAAAAGTTATGACAAGTTACTTCACCTAAGAGATATAAATGGTAAATATGGACATGAAAAGATTCCACACCATTACTGATTAGTCATTAGAGAAATGCAAACAAACGAGGTACAACACCTACTAAAATGGCTAAAATTTAAAATAAAATAGGTACTATGAAATGTTGGCAAGGATAGAGGGCAATCAAAACACCTATATGCTGATGGTGGGGTAGCAAAATGATACAGCATTTTGAAGAACTAGCAGTTTCTCACAAAATTTAACATACATTTATCACAACTCAGCAACCTTGATTCCTAGTTACTTACCCAATAGAAAAACTTATCCATGCCCATATAAAAATCTACATGCAAATAGCTTTACTCATCACAGCCAAAAGCTGGAAAAAACCGACTTTCTAACTGGAAAACGCATAAACAAATATGGTACGTAGACAATGGAAAACTACTCAGCAATAAAAAAAGAACTCACTGATATATATGAAATAGATGACTCTTGAAAGGATTATGCCAAATGAGAGAATCTAGACACAAAACACTACACCCAGTATGATTCCAAGTAGCCAAACACTTGGAATAGAAGGAAGGATATCAGCTAGAAAGACACATGGGGAACTTTTTGGGGTGATGAAAATGTTGTGTACTGTGGTGACAATTACACACCTGTATACATTTGTCAAACTTTATCAAACTATAGATCTAAAAGCATATAATTGATGCTAATTATACCTCAATGAAGCAGAACTTTAAAAACTGTCTCTGAACCATGACTCTTGCTCTGAAATGCTGTTAATCTAAGAAATACTTATAGCTAATTTTTAAGGGACCACTAAAAATGCACAAGACGAGAAAAGCACCTCATCATATTCTCTAATATTAAAAGAAACTGCAAAATTCAAATTAATGTTTACATACAATTATTTACTAAATCTGTCAACTTCATTTTTAAATGTAACACTGATAAAAACTGCATTTGAAATAATGTGTAGGTTTCATACTACAAGAACTCTTGAGACTGTTAGCTTAAGATATTCCTATCCTGCCTTTAATTTTTTATGTCATTAATGAGCTGTGGATATATTTGAACATGTAGGGTGAAGTCTCCAAAGATTAACACGACCCAAAGTCTGCAAAGGTCCCTTCTCAGCCCTGAGCCACAAAGATTAAAATTCTCAAGTAGCAATTAGGCACCCGAAATTTATACTAAGATTAATATGAAACAAAAGTATGCTATGGTTGCTTGAAAGGTTAATGTAATCTGAAATTGTAGTAACAGAAGTGATGGTAGGCCTGGTCCTCTGGGAAATAGCAAGTTCAACTGCAGTCTGCCCAGCTTCGACCATAGTACTGACTGCAATCCAGAGAACACTTGGCAGAGGTTAACCAAGAATGTTCAGAATAGCTGGAAACAGTGTTAAAGAGAAATGTTGACAGGAAAGAAAACAAACAAACAAAAATACAAATTATTCAGTCTAAATTAAAAATAAGGGAAGATGACAGTTAATTCCAAATATCTAAATGGCCGAGTAGCAGAACAAACAGCCTTATTTAATTATGTTCTAGAAGGAAAAACTGGAATCAGGTGTTACACAGAAAGAGCTTTAGCTTAGCATTTCTAAGAGCTATTAGGCAGCCTTCAAGGGTAATGAACTGTTTTTCTTAATGTATCTGGTTAGGGAGGATAGCCATTAAAATTACTTCTAAGTATATGAGAATACCTCATATGCCATATAAAAAACTTGAGTATAGAGTGCTTTTGGATTCCAGTTAAATTGATTTATTGTAGGGCATTTTTTATCTTGTCCTATTTCTCACAAGTTGTGTTAATTTCCTGAACATTTGCAGGGTCAATGGTTCTACTTGCTGATGGCCTTCCTTCTTTATACCATATCGCAACAAGCAGTTCACCTATTCCAAGTTGACAGATAAGGAAGGTGATCTCTTCAGGTAATCTTCAAAAAACTTTTTAATTTTCTTTTTCTATAGCACAAATAAATTATTTGATAGTCATAGCTCTATGTGAACAAAGGAAACTAACAACTTTGGTGTCCAGCTGCCAAATCTGTAAGATAAGGAGATTGAGAGAAGACCATTTTTAAAAGCCACAACTTTGTCAATAACATCAACGGTAAGAATGTTCTGTTTTAGGCTGGGCACAGTGGCTCACGCCTACAATCCCAGCACTTTGGGAGGCCGAGGCGGGCGGATCACGAGGTCAGGAGCTGGAGACCATCCTGGCTAACATGGTGAAACCCCGTCTCTACTAAAAATACAAAAAAATTAGCCAGACGTGGTGGCGGGTGCCTGTAGTCCCAGCTACTCTGGAGGCTGAGGCAGGAGAATGGCGTGAACCTAGGAGGCGGAGCTTGCAGTGAGCTGAGATCACGCCACTGAACTCCAGCCTGGACAGCAGAGCAAGACTCCGTCTCCAAAAAGAAGAAGAAGAAGAACTTTCAGCTTTGGTTAGATGTAGCCTAGAACAACTGGAGATGGTGGGGGATAGACATCATGATAAAAACTCAGCTTGCTCTTTCTACATGGCCATTCTCAATGCACACCCATCAGTCCTAGAAGCTCTGCCAAATACCAAACTTTGTTCTAGATATCTGAAAACTCTAACACTTAACAGTTTCTCTGTAACAAAACCTAATGGTCTAACTTCTCATTTTACACAGTCCAAGATTAAATAATACGTTACACCACGGAGACCTACTTAAAACTGGATGGTCAGATTATAAAGATACACAACTCACAAACTACACTTGCAGCTTAAATTAACAGGCAAAATATTCCTCTGGTGAGAGCTGCCATTTCAGTGAGAACAGTCTGACCAAGTGCTTAGATTTTTTCAACATAACTTTAAGAGATTCTGGCAGACAATGTTGCCAATGCTTAATGTTGCATGAATATCTAACCATTTCAAAATGCTGTTGCATAAATATCTAACATTTAATATTTAAATGTAACCTGAAGTATTATTATATCATGTAAATTATTTCATGGGAACAAAATGAGGCACTTATACAAGGCACATTAACTTTTTCAAGCCACTAGGCATCATTTAGTAACACCTACCTACACTAAAAAGCATATTTGTTAGCTTCAAAGAGTTAACTTGCCCAACTCCCTAAGTCGCATGCTAGTTACCAAGTATATTTAAATGCCAGGCACACATCTATATATTTCCTTTAACACTTAAAAACTTATAAAGGTAGGAGGGGAAGAAGAGGAAGTCCAGACACTAATAAGTACAGTAGTCTTCACATGAAAATAATTGATTAAAAAACATTTTATGGGCCACATAAAACACCTCAATTTTCATTCCAAAATGAATGTAGACAAGTTTTCAACTTGTCTACTGCCTGTCACAGAAAATGGAAGGTCAAATGTACATTTTAACACACTATAAGAATTTGTAAAACAGATGTAAAATACGCTTCCCTCTTACCTAATACTAATAAACATGTTTGAGAAGCTAGAAGTATAATAAAAACATCTGACAAAAATGTAGTTAAGATAATAAATTACGAGCCTTATGAAAGAACTCTAAGACAAGTAGAGAGCTCTCCTTTCATTGTTCTGTCTTTTGGGGTCCAATTTCAAATATCACTACACACACTTTACTCCTTTTAGATCGATCACATCTTGATTAACCTAACAAAGCGCTAAGCCATGCTCTTAAAAACATTGCTTTAACAGCTACTTTTCCTAAGGAGTACTCCTTGTAGAAAGACATCAAATATGTAGTGAGAGTATAATTATAATAATAAAAAAGCTCCACACTTGAAAAGAAAAACAGCTATACTTAGAGACTAGAACAAAGATACCAAAGGGCTTTGGCCAAAATTAGTATAAATAGACTTTATTGAAGTCAGTGCCTCTGTACTGAGACAGAAGATTGTGTCTACATAAGCACAAGTTGTAACATTTCACAACTTCTAAAAGGAATGTCAACAATTACAACGATCATGCATACCATGGTCGATAATCACATTTTAGAAGCATTTTCAACCATTTCTAAAGAAATGCTTATAACATTGTTATATATAGAACTACTTTCAATAAACTGCAAAACATTGATCGACTTTTCCAGTATGAGCTACAGTGTCAACACAAAAGGGAGGCATAAATGTTTAATTTATGAAATCAGAATGGAATATTTACTGTAAAGAAAAATTAAAAAGCTTTCAAATAAAGGCCATTATCGAACCAACGTGAAGAGCACAACTCCAACTTTTGAGTTCATTCATCTTTTAAAGCTGTCCTCTCAATAACTTCAGTTCTAAGCACTGAATTCAGTACTGTGAATATTCCTTGGATTGAAGTTTGGCAATGATGCGGTCCAACTGTCTTTTTGCTTCACACTGTGGGAAATTGCTCATGTCATAATATTGAGGGGCAATTTTCACCAACCTGTTTAGAAGGGGGGAGAAAAATTTCCAAATTAACATTTAATTGAAATACTGGAGTTGTTAATAGGATAGGCATTATTCATTAATATACTGATGAACCAAGGCAAATCTATGAATTCAAGTCTCATAAAAATACAAATAACTAGTCCTTACAAATGGCACTTTTAGAAATGTGTTATTTTATTTAGTAAGATGTAAATTTTCTGGTGTTGAACTTACCATAAACAAACAAACAAAACCCTCAAGATATATTAATGTAAGGAAAACAGATAACGTCACTGATTTCTTTACTCTGGCACACTATTAACTTGCCACTCCAAGGATATAGTAATGTAACAGGTTCTGTGTAGGAAACATCATGGTATTCAAATGATTGGATCTTCTCATTTCCAGTGTTTTTTTTTAATAACTATAACTCTATACCCCCAAAATACACCTGACTGAAATATTTCATAAAGTTTAGCTATACAACTTTTTTCTCAACAAAGCATTTCAGATAAAATGGTAATGTCCTACACAATTTAAGTGTCAGAAGTCCCAAATCTATATTAAGAAAGCAGTTGTACAATATAAAGCGGTGACAGCAACTAGAATACATGCCTTCAGTCCCACTACTTTTGGCTGACATTTCCTATCAGAGGTTATAGAACAGATTCTGGCATAAATAAAAAAAACCATGAAGATGAGGGTTATTTTGCTTAAAATAAAACAATCAGTTCTCACTCTACATCTTGTAAAAGCTAGTATGTTAAAACACAAAGAGTTATCATTTTTATGCCTGCACAATTCCTAAAAACCAATATATAAATAATAAATAGTTGAGAGCTAATTGTAATGGGAGAAATAAAATGTAAAAAAAAAAAAATTTCTGCAAGCAAGAAACAGTACTGACTTGAGTTAATCACAACAGCAAAAGAATGGCTCCAAAGAAACTCTTTTAAAAAAATGTTTAAAAACCCTTTTTAAAAGTATTTTTGAGAGACAGGGTCTGTCACCCAGGCTGGAGTACAGTGGCATGATCACAGCTCACTGCAACCTCAAACTCCTGGGCTCAAGCAATCCTCCTGCCTCAGCCTCCCCAGTAGCTGGGACTACGGGCATGCAGCACCACCATGCCCAGCTAATTTTTGTACACACCTATATATATTTTAGTAGAGATGGGGTCTGGCTATATTGCACAGGCTGATCTTGAACCCCTGGTTTCAAGTGATCCTCCCACCCTGGCCTCCCAGAGTCCTGGGATTACAGGTGTGAGCCACCATGCCCAGCCCCTAAAGAAACTTTTCATGCTATTCAAATGTAACTTTACATTTGGCTTCAAATCCTGCCCATAAATATCAACAATCCCACTTTCCACTTATCAAAGGAAGGGTGTGAAAGATTAACCACACCATCCAGTCAATACCCTCATACCTACACAATGAAATATAAATCCTCAATGAGTGAATGCAAGGCCATGACTCTAGCAACAGTCGGGTTCCGTTTTGAGTGA
The DNA here is from genome assembly GCF_002776525.5 of Piliocolobus tephrosceles. Classification (NCBI taxonomy): domain Eukaryota; kingdom Metazoa; phylum Chordata; class Mammalia; order Primates; family Cercopithecidae; genus Piliocolobus; species Piliocolobus tephrosceles. The sequence continues at coordinate 161,273,294 of NC_045436.1, read as the reverse complement.
AGTATTAACAAAAAACTATTAAAACAAAAGGTGTACTTACCATTCTGGCTTGATATCTGTACATGTCCGGATGTAATTCTTTGTTGTTAGAACAAACTCATTATAAAGCACCCATTCAGGTTTGTGGTCAAGAACAGTAGAGGGATGCAATTGAACCACCTGGTTATCTTTCACAGTTAAGTAATGCCCTGTTCGTTCTAAATGTGCCACCTGAAACAAAAACCCAGTATATTATTAACACAATGCTTCTGACATACTAGTTGTAAAGCTACCTATATAGTTAGGAAAAGGCAGGCCTCCCTTTTACTTTTCATTCTATGGCTATACTTATTTATCACTGTCTTGTAAAAGCAGAGATAAGCAAACTGCCACCTGTGGGCCAAATCCAACTCACAGCCTCTATTTGTAAGGTCTGTGAATCCAAAATGGTTTATACATCTTTAATTAGAAAGAAAAAATATCATACAAAAAACATTCCGTGAAGCATGAGTAGCATGTAAAATTCAAGCTTCAGTGTTCATAAGGAAAGTTTTATCAGAACGTAGTCATGCCCATTTGTCTATACCTATTATGCTCCAAGGGCAGGCAGTGAGTGTTAGGTAGTTCTGACGGGGATCTCACGGGTCCACAGAGCCCAACATTATTATCTGATCTTTCCTGCCTTAGACCATCGAGAGCAGGTTCTTCAGCACTGGGCGCCAACTATGAGTAGACAAACAATTACCAGAACATTCATGTCTAAGGTAGAAAACTAAAGCTGGGTGTGGTGGCTCATGCTTATAATCCCAGCACTTTGAGAGGCCGAGACAGGCAGATCACCTGAGGTCAGGAGTTCTAGACCAACCTGGCCAACATGGTGAAACCTCATCTCTACTAAAAATACAAAAATTAGCCAGACGTGATGGCGGGTGCCTGTATCCCAGTTACTCAGGAGCTAAGGCAGGAGAATGAGAATCACCTGAATCCAGGAGGCGGAGGTTGCAGTGAGCTGAGATCACATCACTGCACTCCAGGCCTGGGCGACAGAGCGAGGCGCTTCATCTCAAAAAAGAAAATAAATAAATAAAATATAAGGTAGAAAACTAAAGAGGGCAAAGAGAAAAAGAAAAAGGTAACCTACAAAGACAGGAAAATAAAAATGAAAAAAAGAGCCTGCACGTGCTTCTCTTTCATTTCTTTTTTTGGTAATGCCTTGACTAGTGATACTCATCAAAATTGACAAGTTCTCCCTTTCCAATTCTAATATTCTGTGCATAAGAATGAACATGAATAATGGAAAAGAAACTCAATTTCATTCAAAATATTTACTAAACACCTATTAGGTGTCAGGTATTACAATGCATGTTGTTTCTAATAAATTTTTTGTTGTTTTTAAGAGCTAGGGTTTTGCTATGTTGCCTGGGCTGGCTTCAACACTCCTTACTCCCTACTCAACTTCTCTAGTAGCTAAGACTACTAGAGAAGCACTACTAGCAAGCACACTCTGTGGTGCCCAGCTGTTTGTAACAAATTTTAATCTACATAATTAAGAAGCATAATGCTTGAATATAATTTCATCAATTTTTTTTTGAAATAAAAAAAGGAAATTTAAGAACATGACAAGCCAGGCCTGGTGGCTCACGTCTGTAATCCCAGCACTTTGGGAGGTCGAGGTAGGAGGATCCTTTGAAGCCAGGAGTTCAAGACAAGCCTGAACAACATGGCGAGGCCCTGTCTCTACACACACAAAAAGGCAAAAATTAGCTAGGCATCATGGTGCGTGCCTGTAGTCCCAGTAACTCAGGAGTCTGAGGTGGGAGGATCACCAGAGCCCAGGAACGTAAAAGCTGCGGTGAGCCATGATTGCGCCACTGCACTCCAGCCTGGGAGTGAGACCTTGCCTCCCTCACCCCACCCCTTTCCCCTAAAAAAGAAAAGAACATGTCAAAAAGAAGCTAGTACATATTAAATATTAAGAATATAGTTAAGAGTTTCGAGAAAGAATGCTCATACCTATTATTCACCAAACTCTAATAAGCCTAAGATATTATATAATAAGATGCCACAATAAACATTCTTACTGTTACATAGATTCAAATACAGACATCTCCCCAATCTCCTTTGGTTTTTCATTCTGAGACTGTCTTTAAGCTCATATTCTAGCTTTGAGCCCATCTGGCCTTAAGGGTAAAGCCACATCTTGCTTAACAGACACAGCCAAAGAGAGAATGAACAAACAGGAAACAGACAGAAGAGACCTATCCCAAATCAAGTGATTTGTTTTCAATTTTATCACCACAAAATTTTCTTGCATTTTTCTCAAAGTTTCTCTTATTTTATAAACACCTTAAAATACCTGTTTGCAATATTTACTTGACAAGTTTTACTTCTGTTTGTATAGCCATTAATACAGCACACTTAAACTAAATAAAATCTTTTAAATTATGTTTCATCTTTATTGCTACTAAACAGACATTTTTGGCTTTTCCAGTATGCAAGGGTCTTGGACATAATTACCAATGATCCACTCTGTAAGAGGACTGTAAATGAAATCCACATATTTGAATATTTGAATTTGGAGGTGCTTAGTTTTTAGATAAAGACTAAAGCCAACTGTATGTACTTTTGGATCTGCTCAATTGCTTCTTTTTAGTATTCTGTTATGACAATATATTTCCAAGTAAGACCTAGATTCAGAGAAACTGTGCACTGACTAATATTCACATTCCTGAAAAACAGGTGCCTAATCACATCTGAAAGTAGCCAAGGTTTCCATTTTGTACAAAGACTCTATTAATAAAATAATTCTAAAACTGATTCCTGTATAACTAGACTACCTTAGCCATTTAGTGCATTAATTTGTTACTCATTAAATACTTCAGATTTCTTAGTATATTAATTCACTCAAAGAAACTGGATGTAACAACATTTATGATTAATTTTTAAGGGCATGCATAAACTCACTTTTGCTTTCGAGTGGATTCAAAGGACTGTTAATAGAAATCAGTGTCATGTGAATACTTAATTATTCATTCCCATATTATCTACATACCTGCATAAAATACCCAGTAACCAAAGCTTTTCTTATATTAATATAATAGTCCCTGCTTGTAAAGTCAGTACTTCGACGAGGCAAATTAAATCTGTCCATAATTCGAGATAGCTGCTGGCGTACATTGTCTGCAGACATCAGGGACCTGTAGTTAATGAAGTTGTCATAACACCACTGAACCGATTCATGATCTAAAAAGGTGGAAGGCGGGGAGAAAAGAGGGGACCATGAATCATCCACACAGGAATATTCTCTAATTAAAAAAATTGTTATAAAGAATAAGCTAAATAAACCAGAAAGGAGATTTACCCACAACATTTTCTTTAAAACTGTAATGTTACCAACTTTCTCAAAGATCTGTAGTGTGATTCAACATTAGAAACAGTAACAAGGCTTTTGGATTTGGATGCCAAAACAATGATTTTGAATTAACTGTTTTTAGTGAATTATTTCACCCATTAACATCCACCTGGCTGTTTCCAAAAGACAGTATCAGATAAGGGAAGGCTGGGTGTATTAGGTAAAAGTCACGGCCTGTTCATTTTCAATGAAACTACAGCCATTAAGATAACTGCAAACAACTGTTGTGTACTGTTCCTTATGCCTGAGCTAGAGCACCCCAGACTTAAAGATGTCAGTTTTATCGCGACACACGTGCCTCTAAGCAATTTACCAGCAAGTCCTGAAACTGAAGTTTACAAGGATGCCTGAAACCTCCATTCACGTTTAATAAACAAAACCTAAGTCTAAGAACTTCAAGTAATTTTACTACATGTATTATCAAAAGGATATTTCTCTGATGAATCCTTGATAAGCTTCCAACTAGCCTAGTGTTGCTCATTTAAAGAGCTCAACCTGTAGCATCATGAAAAAAATTTTACAGTGACATCTTTTATGTACCAAAGACAGTCATGGCAAAGAACTGCATTATTTATTTTAGAGGACCTTTGATAAATAGAACTAAGAGGGTTATTGTGAAATGGGAGAGAGAAAACAAAAATTAAAACTGTTGATCCTTCTCTTGCTACTGTGATGTATGCTTACCTTCAGCATATTCTTTTCTCTTTGGTTCTAGGATTCTAGTTATAGTGCATAACTTTGCCTTAATGTTTTTTAGAGACATAACAAATACATAAGTACATTTTTATCCATTACAAAATGCATCCCCATTTCAGAAATTAAGAGTGGGTGGGGTGGAGATAGGAAATAGATCTTTGAATTAAAGAATACAGTAACATATTAGAACACCCATTAATTAATTCATCTGGAATGAGAAATAAAAGGTACCCATCTGAAGCTATTGACATTTAAACCAAAGCACTGAATATCTTTGGGAACTGAAACAGCACACCGTGGAGGTAATTTTACTTACGCTGATGCTCTATAACAAGCTGAAAGGCAGGAAAATGCCCACGCTGGACAATAAAAAGGCAAATTTTTGAAAGGGTTGTTGATTTGCAGACTATGGCTTGAAATATAGTTTTTTTGTGTGGTTCTCAATTTTTAGAATTCATGTACTACAGATGGAAAAATGGCAATTCTAAGTTATTTGTTAAGAACAAATGACTAATAACTAACATCTGATGGTTCTACTGTATTTCTAAACTTGTGAGAAATAATACATGGGAAAAGTAAATCTAAAACTGGGAACATTTTATTAATATAACTTTAGCTGTTTCTCTCTCACCAATACAGAAAACTACCCCTAAGATCTAAAGCCAAATCACTGTCTAATTTTCAGAGAGTAATCTCCCCTCCCCAGACAGAGTAAGGTACTGCAAAATAACTTAAATCTAGTTTTGGATTTCAAAGGGTATTTACATAAATAGTATTAAGACAACATTTTAATTGACATGACATTTTAGTTTCACTATGTAATCAACTATTGTCTGTAACGTAAAACATCTTGACCAGTATCTGAAACACGCTTTTTTTTCAAATATACTGAATGATTCAATTAATAATATACAACCATTTAAAAAGCTTTCATGAAAACAAATATTTCAAATATTTTCATATCCATATATATGCATATATTGAAATAATGCATAGGGATCTGGCAAAGTTTTTTGCTTTTTTTTTTTTTAAAGGGCTTCTCTTATTTGAAAAGGTGGCAATCAGTGATTAAAGCATAAATCCTCATCTTTAACTAATAAGGACGGTTCTAATAAATGTCAAGTCATCACATACTGCAAACCCCTAAAAATCACCAATGACTAACCATTCCTCTGGCAGTGAGAGCTCATAGTACCTCTCACTAATAATTCCTTTCTTGAGCAAACAGTAGACTTGAACTTTTCCAACTCTTGTTTACAGGCCACTTGTAGCCTGAGAACCATCATTCATACTTCTGTTTTTTCTATTTTATTAGTTGTATTTTGATGTACAAAGTAGTATTTTGATGTGTTTATCAGAAATAGCTCACACATCTGGTGAGTAGACAACACCACTCTAACTTACTACATTCCCTCTGACTGTAAATCTGTTCCTTCTCAAGGCTTTAATAGGTTATGTATCTCTTGGTCACCCTGTATGTTTTGCATACAAGATGAATACGGTAGGTTTTTTGAGTATTTCTGTCTAATCAGGGGTAAGTCTTTAACACTAGGTAATACCAGTATTTGGATACAAGAAAGATTAACTGTTCTAAGGTAAACCATGCACTGGTCTTGAGCCTTTGGTTTCATAACCACATTTCCCTTAACTTTCATATCTGCCCAAGTTGTTTTGGGCCTGGGCAGAGAAGGGCTCCATTCTTTCTCTCTGCTAGTCATGAATTCTATTCAACTCTTATCAGGGTTCTGGAGTAAGCAACAGACGTAAAGCAAGTTAGGTACTACGTCTGGTGCACACACTGGCCCTCTAGCACTTGTGGACCCCAAGACAAATAAATTCACCATCACCCCCACAGAGATGTGCCAAAGTCAACAGGCTCCCCATTTTAAGAGTATGAGACTTTTATGAGATAATAAAAATGAGTTATAAATAAAACCAGACATACAAAATTGGAATATCAACTTTATAAATTAGGAAACCAATTTCTCATGAGAAGAAACTACAAACTTAGTGACGGAATTCCACATTTTTGGCACGGGGTGATGATGTAGGGCTATCAGTTAAAAAAAAAACTGTCAAATCCGGTTGCACTCAATTGCTGTATTCTTTTTCTCCTTTGAATTTATTAAGGTTTCCTCTCAATTTTTGTAAATGGTACATTCCAACAACAGCAGCTAGTAATAACTTCATTATTATTATGTTTCCTCATTTACAAGTCATTGGCAAATGTTTTTCAGATCACTAAATATTCTCTGATAAGATAATTTAAAGCTAGAACAATTACTTCATATGTCTACAGCATAACTCACAATTTTTCCACTGGTGAGCATTTGGGTAGCCAATTTTGTTTTACCACCATAAATAATGATGGGATGAAATTCTTTAATTAAATCAGTGTCAATAGAATACCAAAAAATAACTTTTTAAATTATTGCTGGGTCAAAGAGTATAAAGTTGTTAAAGTTCCTGGTAACATAAAATCACATAAAGACCACATAACCCCACTCCCATACAGCTAAGGAATATTTTTCTTCAATATCTGCAAATTTTATAGGTGAGAAAATGGTAATGCCTTTCATTATCAATAATAATGCATTTCTTCAGCTAACAGTACTGCTGAACTTTTCCATATCTTGTTTACAAGAAACTGGTAGCCTGAGAACCATCATTCATACTTGTCCATTGTTTTCTATTAGCTTTATTTTGGTGTAAAAAGTTCTTTATTAGTAAAAATGTTAGAGTAATGAATTGTATAAACAATATAAAACTACTCTTAAAATGTAACATGCACAGAAATAAAAGTATATAAAAACTTGCATATTAGCAATAAATGTCATACAAGTCTGTGATTTTTATCACTATATTTTTCAGGTTTTCTACAACTGGTGCTTTATTCCCTGATTATAAACATAAACAACTTTGGAAAAGACTGGCAATTTCTATTTTAAATGCTAGTCAGGAGTTTTTCTAAAGTACCTCTGGGTTTCTAATGTAAGTTGTCACAGATAATAAATGAAAGTGGGACAAAGAAACATCTTATACACTGCAAGTGACATTTAGACAAAAGAATGTCCCCAATCAAATTTACACTTACTTTGTTTAAAAGCATGGTAGACGTTCAGCAGTGTCAGATGATCTCCATCTATGTGGGCAAATCTCATCTTGGCCTCATCTGCGGCTTTCTTGGCCTCCGTGGGGCGAACAAAACACTGTGGGACTAAACAAGGTTGGTATGGGCCCAACACAAACGCCCATATCGATGAGTCACGCATTCACAGATAGAGGAACAAGGCCTAGCTAGGTCAGTTCACAGAGCATAGGGCAGGGCAGGATGGCCTCCAACTGCATCTTGGACTGTTTACTACCTTGATTTGGTACATCAACACCTAACCACATCTGTAAGACAAGAGGATTTCAAAGCTACAGAGTACCTGATTATTTTAACTAGATCTAAAAGTAGGCATCAAAACAGCTATTCTGAAGGCCATCAGGATACTAAAAAGCTCAACTTATTAAAAAAAAACCAGTGCTGATAGCTCTACCAATAACCAGAATAATGGTATCAATTGCCTTTCAGCTAACTGTAATTTTTCAAAAGGACATCCACTAAATCTATTGAATGGCTGTGAAAGTTAGAAAGCTACACTTGCCCACTGCAGAGCTAACAACAACTTTGAAACCAGTCTACTGCCATGTTTCTATCAGAATTTTTTCCCTAATACTGTGGCTATTACCAACTGGTGGGTATCACTATTAGCACCGGTGAGCAGAAGCATATGTAAACATAAAAATATCAAGAATTCTTGGGTTTGGATGATAGCAGTAGTGGTGGAAGGTTAAACCGCCTCTGAATTAAGAAAATTCAAAAAGGCTGGGATATTCAGCCTAGTGTTTCAGCATTTTAACAAAAGGATTAGAAAATAAAGTCCCAATTTTAAAAAAGAAAAAAACAAACTTATTTGTATCAAAACCTCAATATAAAGCAAAGTCCAATATTTCAAAAGTTGACAATTAGTCTGAAACAGTCATATCAAGGGTCACCAAAATATGTAACTACAGTTATTTGTTTAGAGCCTCAATATTAATTCACATAAAACTTTAAATTGTTACAAAGCATGTACTACATTTTTTGAAATACAACTTTCCTTAATTCAGTTTAGCAATTCCATAGTCATAAAAGCAATATGAAAATAAAAATACTTAACAGCTTGGGACTTTTTCAACACATTTTAAAAGCTCTTAAAACCTTATCAATGAAAAACTTCATAAATTATCGGTTCCGATAGAAGATAATGGGAATAATCAACAAGATAAAATACAGTATCATATTACTCTTTCCCACACAGTTTCCCCTTTAAAAAGATGCCAAAATAGCCAAATAGTGACAACAAAACATGATCATAATAAATATTAAAACTCTTGCTTAATGTAACTGAAGCAAGGTAATCATAAAAGTACACAAACTTCTCACAGCTGTGAATGTTAATGTGAACTAGCCACTAGAGTTAAGTGGAAATAAATAAGTAGTGCTCTGAAAGGCCTCTATAGATTTGCACTGTTAATATCAGGACCTCAAAACTTCAAAAACTATTTTAATGTCAAACAAAGCATTACAAGCTTAGCAAACTGTTTTTTGTTCCATGACTTCTTCCTCGCCTCTTATTTGAACACTTTTCCTACAAATGGACCGTTTAAAAACAGTCCATTTACATTGCTGCACATAAATGCTCATTCTCCTGATAAACTAAAGGTTTTTATTTGTAATAAATAAAAATAAGGGTTTTTTAAAATTACAAATAAAACTGAGATATAGTTGGAAGATTACAACTGCATCACAACAACAAACTTTTTAAATAGCTAATATTCTTAACTCAAACAACGGTAATCATATATCTGATAAGAGAACCTAGAGAAATAAAAACTAGGTAGATAGACAAATAAGTACACAATCCATTAGTTCTTGCCCCACGCTTTCTCTAAAAACTAAAATCTTGGGAGAAGTACAACTGGAAGAATCTATAAAACATATAAGAAAGGCAGACAACAACCTACCACCACCTCCGCAAATGAAGCTACAATTTAATTAAAGTGACTCAATACTGCCCTGCCCATCTGCTCTGAGTCTGATCGGTCATAACTCTGCAAGAAAACATTTTAGCTACTTCTTAAATAAAAAAATTCACATCATTAGAATATACCATACATCTAAACTAAGCCATATTATTTTATATTTAAATTTTTTTCAATTTATCCTTTAATTCCACAGAATATTTTGAAATATTTGCAGCATTAAGATCAATAAACCACTCAGCAATAGGGAGTCAGTTCTCTCCAGTGCTAAAACTAGTAGCAGAGAATATTTTGATTGTCACTAAGAACTTACTTTCTATTTTTAGCTGTAAGAACAGCCATTCATTTGTTTCTTAACAATATTTCTTTTCCGTTAGGAAAAATCTAATTTCCAAGTTACTATTCATTTGTGGTTTACATTTTGTTACTAAAAACAGCATTATTTCCTTAGCTTAATGGTCCAATTTTACAAAATTGGCAATTTTATATATTAGGTATGTTTCTTTTACCAAGTTTTTCTACCATTGTAAAAGAATGTCATTATCAGATTAGATTTTAAGCCTAAAATTATATATTACTATTTCTATTTACTTGATATCAAGTTTGAAATTCATGTTTGTTTGGGTGCCACTGGAGTACATATATAGAAAAGGCTCAACTTAATGTATAGCTTTAAGTTTGCCACAGGCACATTTAATAGAGCCAAGTACTAGAGCAAAGTTCTTCTGGTACTTGCAGTAAAAAAAAAAAAAAAACAAAAAAAACCCCACAAAGATAGCAGTGATGGACCTTTAACCAAAGAATTCAGTTACAACTGTGCTCAAACTAACTGCAATTTTTATTAGCACTCAAGACAGCCACGTTTTACTATCTTTTGTGCACAATGACTACTTTACTTTTGTAAGTACTATGTCATTAGGAAGCTATTTACAAGGTATTTAGGAAACAAAATTAATTCCTTAAAACCATCTATAAAATCCACTATCATACTAAAAATTAAAAAACAAAAAGAAAAGTGAAGTCCACCCAAACTTTGAAGAGCTGGGCTTTTTTTTGTTCCTTTCCCTCTATTACCTGACAACATAGCAGTAATAGATAGGACCTCATTAGAACAGTTGTAGTCACAACTTGCAATAACCATTTTTGCGAGCTGTGGATCTAGAGGAAACTCTGCCATCATGGATCCCAATTCAGTCAGATCTCCATCATCATTTAAAGCAGCCAGATAATTCAAAAGTTCCAGGGCTCTCATCAGAGTTTCAGGAGCTAGGGGTAAAAGACAATCTATTAGACACGGTGCCTTAAGCAAGCAAAAATGTGACAAAGTACAAACTATTATAAGCAATCTCATTTTTCATTCTGCAGTGGACCAAACTCAAACTCAAACTGTCATCCAATTCAATTATACAGATCTAGCAAACAATGAATCACAAAAACATTGCAAAATTCTCCTGTAGGCAAAACTGTCTTCTTCCAAAATACATTAAATAACTGCTAATTCATCAATGTGTTTATCAGACTGTTTCTTCCCCAAAGAAAAATTAGGAATTCTCACATTTTCATGCCCAGAGGATAATTCAATTTACCTAACCCCCACCCCAATAATAACTTTTGAAGAAAAAAAAAGAATGTGCTCATATAACTGTCACCTTTTTTAGTTTTAATGCTATCACGTAAGACTTAATCTTGATGCACACTGGATGGAAAAGGCAAAATGTATTTAATACATATATTAAATAGGATGCAGAAAAACACTTAAGAGTCAATTTTGGTTAAAAGATCTGATAAAAATGTGTTTTGGTAAGTCATACCTGGTGGATCCATAAAATCAAAATGTACCAAATCATCAATACCAAGTTTCTTCAATTGTAACACAACTGATCCTAAATTAGAACGCAAAATCTCAGGATAGGTGTTATCCTAGCAAAAAACAAAAACATGTATTTGTTATGTTAAACATGCCTCAGTCTCTGTTCAAGAAAACAAAAATCTGTTCACTGCCTCCTGAGCTATTTGTTTTGGCATTACTTCTACACTACTGTCTCAGAAGAGATAAATACTTGCAGACTAGACTAGAGAGAAACCATTTTTCTCCAACTATCTTTATAGTATTCGAAGTGTTTGCTACTGTCCATAAAACTGGAAACTGCAGAAAGAAATTTGTATAGTAGCCTTCACTCATCTGTGTTTTCGATTTCCATGGTTTCAGTTAACCACTGTCACCAGAAAAAATTTTAAAGAGTCCAGAAATAAACAATTCATCAATTTTAAATTGTGCACCATTCTTAGTAGTATGCTATATACACTATATGCCCATTTGTCACTTAACAACCATCTGTTATGAGATCAACTTTTGCAGTATCACAGTGCTTGTGCTCAAGTAACCTTTTACTTAATAATGGCCCCAAAGCACCAAGAATAGTGATGCTGGCAATTTGGATATGCCCTGAAGTGCTTCCTTTAAGTGAAAAGTTGAAAGCAAGGAAAGAAAAAAAGGTGAAACCTAGTAAGGAAAGAAAAAAAAAAAAAACAAACCAAACACATCTAAAGTAAGAATGTATCTTCTATCAGTGAAATTGTGAAGAAAGATATTTATACATAGTATATATAAGGTTCAGCATATTCTAGTTTTCAGGCATGGTGGGGGGGGGGGGTCTTGGAATGAATCAGCCTGGGATAAGGGGGTGTGCAACTACCTGAGTTAATTACACCATACATTTCACTCCTGGAAAAGCTAAGGAGCTTTTAATCCTAAAGGGCAAGATTAAGTAAATAAGGCAATTTTCTTCTGGTTAGAAATTCAACTTAACATTTTAAACACATCAGTAGCAAATAACAATACCCCATACCTGCATTTCTGTTTTATAAGCTTTCTCTGTGTAAAGTCTGAAGCATTTTCCAGGTCTGGTACGTCCAGCTCGACCAGCCCTTTGTTGAGCTGACGCTTTACTAATAGCTGTCACCAAAAGGGACTCAACTCTGATTCGAGGATTGTAGACCTATTGGAATTGAAATAACACAAGAGTCTTTCTTCAGTCAAACACAAACTTGTGATCCAACAGAAGTATCCAAAGCCTACAGTTAATTCCAAAATAAACAAAGAAATATTGATAGACATAAATCATGCTGCTACAATAGACAACCCATCATCCTGAACCTTCAAGTTCTTTTAGATACTCTAATTTGATCGTCTGAAAGACTCAAACTAACATGAAAAACTTCTTGTCAAACACACAGACAGCTTATATAATCCTTACTCCTCCTAATTTCAGATAATTTCAGTTCTATCAGGCTGACCTTTTTCCTTGCTTTTTATATGCTGGGCAGTCAAGGATTCTGCCCAAAAAGAAACCTTCACTTTCAAAACTCAATGTTCTGGGTACTATGACTCTGATACTGTTTAAGGAAAAAAATTTCCAGCAATAACATGATATGCCTACAAAACGTAATCAATTTATCCAAAAGATACTTGAAAAATAAAACATGTATTTATTAAATAGCCAGTTCACTTGCACTTCATTTCATTTAGTACACAGCACTGTTAAACTAGAGGAGTAACATAGTACTGTTTTCAAATAGTGTGCCTAGTTGACAGCAGTAACTCTAATGTTGGATAAGTGACTGAACTGCAGGGATGGAAATCCTGTACTTTACTACTAAACCCATACTGTTAAATGAATATACAAGCCAAAACACCCACCATCACTACACTGAAACAAAGAAATCAAAGCAACTCTAAAAGAAAAAAAAGCCTAGAATTACATATTAAACAGTGTCTTAATTTCTGAGAGCCACCCAGAACATACAGCAGAAATCTGAAAATCAAACAAAAGAAAATAATTCTGAAAGGTAAATTTTAGCCATTAAATGAATGGGTAGTAAGTACTGTTAAACCAACTCTAATTTATAAAGTATTCACTAAATATGTACCTTCTGTTTCGCAAATCCAGGATCAATCACAAACACCACACCATCTATTGTCAAAGATGTCTCTGCTATGTTAGTTGACACAACTACCTGTTAAGAAATAGAGTATATAAATTATATTACATATCAGATAAAATTAACAGGACTGTTAAAAGATCAGCCACAAACTTTCACTAACACAAGGAATTTCAAACCAGCAAATAAACTAGAAATATCATTTGCTCTTCAATGGCCAATGCTTTAAAAAGGTAAATTAAAATTTAAGAAACCAAAATTTTGTTTACGTCACAACAGCAACTTCTTTCTCAACAAAGCTATTAATTACTTCAGGTTATCACTCAACTGTGCTACATTTTGCTTAATCAAATTAATTGACAGCATAAAAAAATACTGATAAAGCAATATAACATGCCTTACAAAATGTCTGATAAAACAGCCCTTATAATTAGTATTCAAATTTCCACAAGTGTATCTTTCAAAATGAAAACTTCGTTATTTATATCACCAAAATTCAACTCAACATTTTAAACAAAATGCCACATGGGAAAAACCTCAAGTTATAATCCAGTAAGAACTGACAGATCAGCAGAATCAAATGTAAATATTTTGGTAAGTGCATGATCTCAAAGGGATGACATATAATATGCTACTAAATAATACAAAGCAACTGTTAAGAACCGTAATGTTTTTATTGACAGAAAACGTTTAAAGCATTTACATACGAATATGATAGCTTGTTTTGTATATGTGCGTGTTTTACTATAAATTACATGTTTTAGAAAATTAGTTAAGGACTTGGGAAAGATGTTACATGTAATTTTTTCCTTTTAAAACAATGGGAAATGGGGATTCCTCATTAGCATTTTAACTCAGTACATCTGATTTTCAGGAACAGGTTACTGATATTAAGTTGAAGATGTCTGTATACGCAAGCAATTGATATAGAAGATGAATCAAATAGAGTCTGCTTTTACCATTTGTAAGGGAAGATTAGACATGGATAGAAAGTGTGAGTGGCACCAAAGATACACTGTGAAATTTAAAAAGGTTTACTTCCATAGCAAAGACAAGAAAAGCTTTACTGAAAAATAACAGCATTTAGGATAGTCCTTGAAGGTAAAGTTAAGATCTACTCATTAGAGAAGGAAACAACACTTAAAGTTCCATCTTAAAAAACACATGTGGGCAGGAATGCCTATGGACACATACAAAAAATGAAAAGATTTATATTTATCCCTATTTTATTTTAAAAACCACTTAATTTTATAAATCAAATAGCTTTAAAAAATCATATGCGTTTGCTGCATTCACTATTTTACTTAAAATAATATTAACAGTTTCATTTTCTGATTTCATATTTACTAAGTAGTAGACTTCCCAAAATACTGGCAGGAAACCTCAGGGATTTAAAAACATAATAGCAATCTACCATCAGGGTATTTCAGAATAATTTACAAGTAAAAAACCAAAATGTTTCCTTTTATTTGTCAGTTGAAAAGACTGACAACTAGCAAAGGAATAAGGAACAAGTGGTTTGATGATGTTGCTGAAATACGTTCTTCAGGACATTTAGATGAATAATCAGCAACTAGAACTGAAGCAAACAACAACACACATAAAGTTAACAGGTGAAACTTGAATAAGCATAACCTGCATTTAATATTCTTCTAGAAAGTCCATTTGTTGTAGTTAAAGAAGTGATGAACTTAGAGATAACTGGCAGACACAGCAATCAAACCTGAGTGGCTAAGTAACTGTGGAAAGGTTTTAACACCCCCAAGCTTGTACTCCTTTTATAACTTACATATTACTTAGTCTATGTAACACAGGGTTGTAGGGAATAAATTATGTAAGGATGTGGAAATACTCTATAAAATTAAAAGAAATTAGCCACGCATGGTGGCACATGCTTGTAGTCCCAGCTACCTAGGAGGCTAAGATGGGAGGACTGGTTGAGTCCAGGAGATTGAATCTGCAGTAAGCTACGATCATGGCACAGAACTCCACCCTAGGCAACAGACTGACACCCTATCTCAAATCTATACAGAACCAACTACATGCCTGTAAATACAGAAGACGTCTTCTGGCTTTCTGGAATTCTGGGGTGAAAACCATGGTTCTGAATATATTTATGAAGAAAATCACTTTTAAAAAAGTTGTTCTGGCAAAAAATACATGTCACATATTTCTCCTAGAACAGAATACAATGTGATAAAAATTTCTGATGTGACCAATTCTTTAAAGAGTTACTATTATTAAAAAAAACACTTAATTTTTCTCCACAAAATAATTTCATCCTGTATGTCTTTTGTCTGGGTGTGTGTGTATTAAATTCTGTAATACTTAACAAGAGACGGATGCACGATTCTGCACGTGTTTAAGAATCAAATGATTTATGCCAACTTGGCAAACCCATGTCATTATTGATATTAATAAGAGCCTATTGCCAGCCAAAAGTCAAACCCTAAAATACAAGTGTTAAATTGAGTCCTTATAAAAAAGCACAAGTTTTAGGCCTTTCTCAAGGACTAAAAATAGCTAAGGCTAAATACACACACACACACACACACACACAAAGTGCAAAAGCAAACTAATATATGACAAGATAAAAGCTTCTTTGGAACCTCAGCAATTGAGTGAGGCAAGCCCTAAGCATGTTCTAATTGTAAATGGCACACCATACAATCAGGAACCCATCAGGAGACAAAATGACCTTGAATTTGTCGAGGGATTTACATTATGACCTGTAAGAATCAATATAATTGTTACATGCTTTCTAGACTGCAACACTGCAGTAAGTGTTCAAAGAGCCTTAAAAAGTGTTCAAATTTCATTGACTAATATGGAACAGACTCTATGGTGAAAAGCTTGGCATCACTGTCAGGACATGCTAAGAGTAAATTTTCCCCCTCAATAACCTGCCTTCTAATAGAACTTACTTTTTTTTCTAATAGAACCACTTTCCCACCCCCCACCTCACCCCCAATAACTCCACTTCAGGAGTAGAATTCGCAGTACTTCATTTGCCCTACCTGAATACTGTCTGGACACAATAATGCATTTAGTTTAAACTAATTTGAATTTTTAGTCCCCAGGGAACTCTGTGGGGGTGTCCAATACAAGGACATCAGCTTATTTGCTTATAAACGTCCCAGCAGCACCACAGTAAGCTATCTTCAGACCCTGGATCATCAAGTCTCTCTTTAAAACTATAGAACCATCTCCATAAGGGTCATTTCTCTTTTTTACTGAGCAATTGATGCTCTGAATCGTATTAATTAGCAAAATGCAGGATAAACTATAGAAAAGTCAGCTATTTGTATGAACAAAATTTGTGAAAACTAAATATTTACAAAATAATTATAGTGGTATTTTAGTAACAATCAAATCCATAAAATAACAATTGTATGTCTCAGTCAAGAAATGCAGAGAAGTTATCTACTGAAGAGTAAACTTGAATGCATGTAAAGAATTACTGTAACTTTTAACTTAGTCAAATACTTGAATAAACTTCAAAAATTATCAAGAGGTAAAAATATCTACTCTCGTATTAATATATGTTGCATTCTCAACCTTTCTTGATTGCTAAAAACTTGAAATCGTTCACCATTAGTACTGTAACATGTTTAAAAGGCTACTCTGTTTTATCAGTATCACAAATTATAAAATCTATTTTGCATAAACTAATAGAGTGAGAAATAAATGGCACTGCCTTATAAAAGGTACTCAAATATAAAGTTATACAGAATCACAATTTGATGGAAATTAAAATATCACTTTAAATATTTTATTTGTTCAAAAACTTTCAATACTTTTATATATTTGCTTTATGCTAGCTACTATCCTTATATTAGAATAAACAGTTTAACAAAAAAAAAAATCAAATACTTTGTTTTTCACAATTAGATGCAAACAGTAAGTTTAAAATTACATATGAACAGTAAAACTTGTATAGATCCCTCCTCTATAAAGCTAGCCTTGTATGAAAACTTTAAACTTGTGCTTAACCTGCTGCACCTCAGAATGTTCTTCCTCATAATGAAAATGATGCAGCAACTGCCAAGGAAGTCTTCCTTTACTCTCCCTAGGCCTGTCCAGGGAAGCTACATCAGTGCTCATCTCAATCTCTAAGATGAAATTGACTCAAGGTAAGGATAACATGATTTCCCAGCAAGAGGTCCTACAGCTTTGGCTGAAACACCATCACTGGATGGCAAAGTGGCATTATAGCTCTTAGTTTTGAAATACAAGCTCATGATCAGTCCTCAGAGTGAGCCTATCACCAACTGTGGCCATCATCACATATCCAGCCATTACTGAGTCACTCTTTTCAATAAGACAAAATTCTCCTCAGCATCCTAAGGATTTAAAACACAAAAAGCAAAACAGAAACAAAAACCTTAATTTACTTCATAGGCTTAAGACAGCAAGAGCTCAGATGTGTAATTGTAGTAAATATGGGCCCATATTTCTCAAAGTAGAACTCAATGAAATGAGAAGTACACAAAAGGATGCACAAACGGGACATCTTTGTTGTACACCAATTTCACTCAATGGCAAACACACACAACATTTTAAAAATAAAACAAATACAGATATACAAAGTACACATGATTTCAAGACAAATGAAAACCAGGCAGGCTGAGGGCCGGGCTTGGTGGCTCACGCCTGTAGTCCCAGCACTTTGGGAGGCCCAGGAGTGGGGACTGATTGAACCCAGGAGTTTAAGACCAGCCCTGGCAACATAGTGAGAACCCATGCTGTTTAAAAAAAAAAAAAAAATTAAGGCTCTGTCTGGAGGGTGCATTAACTTCTGTTTATTATATAAATATTTAAGACATATATTTCTCTATAGATAGATAGATAGATAGATAGATAGATAGATAGATAGATAGATAATTTCTGATGAGGAATCAAGCTAAAATTAGGCCCACAGAGAATAAAGCACTTTCCAGTCCACAAATCAGCCTCAAAATTATATATTAAAACTATCACTTAAAATGACAAGTTTTCCCCAAAGTTCAGAATACACGTAAGGTAACATGAAAAAAATATTTTAACATGTTCTAGAGACGGGCAAAAAATAATTAAAAGTTCAACACTATGAAGCTATGATTAGACTATTTTCTAAAAGTCAAATTTATTACACTTGATGATCTATGAAAAACTCAAAAGTGGTTTTTTTTTTTAAATATTTCTATCAATCCTTGTTTATTTACATTACACTAGGCTGGTAACTGCACATCCACTCAGTGAATTCTTTCAATTTGAGAAACATATTTTGTTCATTTAAGTTTTATCTGGCCATGTAAAAAATAATCACAACTGTGTTTCTTTATGATTTGTAATTTTTCAGTAATCATCAAAAAATTAGCAAAGATACTAGGGGAAAAATCACAAAAGAAATTGTGGGTGTATTAGTCCTCAATACAGAAATAAGAAAGCAACAAATTCCGATTCTGACTAACAAGTAAATGAGGTGAGGAAAAAGTTCAGGTAAGACTTTCTTCAATATAAATAAACTGAAGAAACTTAATAGCAGCTGCCACAAAAGCCTTGTACATAAGTATCTTGTATACGTCAAACTTAATCCTTGACAATCGTCCCCCTAAGGGATCAAAGTAACAGCTTTAAAAAATGAAAAACTAGGATCATAAATTAAGAAAATCTTACCAAAATTCACATGCAGCTATTATGTAACCTAATACACGGCTAGGTTTAAAAGTCTAGTTGACTCCACTGTCCAGGTGATTTAAACCTTTTAATAAAACTGCGCAATCTTATTTTCAAAGACTCTATTAGGACTCCCAAATCTTAAAAAATAAATAAAAGCCTAGCTGCTGTTTCAAACTGGAACCAGGATGTCTTCCCAACCCCTCAACAAAGTATCTCAGAAATAGGGCTGAAATAATCTTGTTCCTGTCTGTGTGACAGGATCTAGATGAAGCTTCTGCCTTTAAGGAACTCACGGAGTTATGCAGTGTGATGTGCCACCTTTTTTTTTTTCTGAGATGGAGTCTCGCTCTGTTGCCCAGGCTGGAGTGCAGTGGTATGGTCGCAGCTCACTGCAATCTCTGCCTCCCAGGTTCAAGCGATTCTCCTGCCTCTGCCTCCTGAGTAGCTGGGATTACAGGTATGCGCTACCATGACCAGCTAATTTTTTTAAATTTTCAATACAGACAGAGCTTCACCATGTTGGTCAGGCTGGTCTCAAACTCCTGACCTCGTGATCTGCCTGCCTTGGTCTCCCAAAAGTGCTGGGATTACAGGCATGAGCCGCCACGCCCGGCCACAACAGTGCTACTGTTATTAGAGGTCTGCACAGAGTCAACATTTCCCACCTATAGACATTACTTGGTGAAGCCTTAAAGAAAATTACGGGCAGAAGGCCAAGGCACCAAAGAAAAAGTGCTTACTTTATACCAAGTGATTTAATAGGAGAAAAGACAGTACTTGGCCAACATCCTCTTTTCTTAACCCATTCTAGCGAATCTTCCATTTGCTAAGGAGGGACTACCTAGGAGAAGCAGTACTCATTCTTACTTTAGGGTCAAGAGATATGCAGAACCCTACAAATGGATATTATTTTGTTGTACAAACCTAGATCATAATCACCCACAACTTAGTCCTTTATAACTGAATGAAGTTTGTATCTCATAAATAATTCTTTCATTATTTATTTATTTTTTTTTTGAGACGGAGTCTCGCTCTGTGGCCCAGGCTGGAGTGCAGTGGCCGGATCTCAGCTCACTGCAAGCTCCGCCTCCCGGGTTTACGCCATTCTCCTGCCTCAGCCTCCCGAGTAGCTGGGAGTACAGGCGCCCGCCACCTCGCCCGGCTAGTTTTTGTATTTTTTAGTAGAGATGGGGTTTCACGGTGTTAGCCAGGATGGTCTTGATCTCCTGACCTCGTGATCCGCCCGTCTCGGCCTCCCAAAGTGCTGGAATTACAGGCTTGAGCCACCGCGCCTGGCCAATTCTTTCATTATTAAGTGAAATGTTTATAAAGAACATTTCTAATGTTACCTTTCTTCCAATTGCTCCATTCTGTTTTTTGGGAGGTGGAGGCTCAAAAATGCGTTGCTGCTGCTGAGGTGGAAGTGTAGAATACAATGGAATGATTTTAATGTCGCCAACTTCAGGGCCCAAATCATCAACCTCACGCTTTATTCTCTTACAGGCTTCATCAATTTCCTACAAAATAAAAGTGAGTCTAAAAACGAATACTGAAACATTTTTATTTACTATAATCACAGTTCTACGCAGTCTATTTTATGTATGCCATCTTCTTTCACTTCATGGATACCATATTTTCAATTTAGTAACCAAAACTAATTTAGCACATTTCAACGAGATTTCCAAAACAATCTAAGAAACTTTCATTTTTGTATTCAAATGAATATATAACTGCCTTATTTGCATTCCACACCCCTTTTCTTAGAGTCAGATTTCCTAATTAATTCTCAACAAATTGTACTAAAATTGAAATTTCTCACCCAGGAATATTTAAATGCACTTATGACCTTTTCAATTTTCACAATCTAAAAGAAATTGATGTGCTAGACATTTTAAATAAGCCAATTAGGCTTTAATGTCACGTATCACTAATGCAATTATATGGAAGATTTGCTTCATTGTGCCTAATGAGAACAAACACCTTTACAGTATCAACACAGATATTTAAGAACTAGGCTAACCCAAATGTCTTAGAGCAGCTACATTTTTTTTTCTCAGAAAACTACATCACACATTGCTTAATGACAGGAATATGTTCTGAGAAATCTGTTAAGCGACTCTGTTGTTGTGTAAACATTCTAGTGTATTCACGAACCTAGATGGTATAGCCTATTGCTCCTAGGCTACAAACCTGAGGAGCATGTTACTTAAGTGAATACAGTAGGCAACTGTAACACAATGGGAAGTATTTGTTCATCTAAACAAAGAAAAGGCATGGTAAAAATATGGTATAAAAGATAAAAACTGCCAGGCATGGTGGCTCACGCCTGTAATCCCAGCACTTTAGGAGGCCGAGGCAGGCGGATCACCTGAGGTTGAGAGTTTGAGACCAGCCTGACCAACATGGAGAAACTCCATGTCTACTAAAAACACAAAATTAGTTGGGTGTGGTGGCACATGCCTGTAATCCCAGTTACTTGGGAGGCTGAGGTGGGAGAATCACTTGAACCAGGTAGGCAGAGGCTGCGGTGAGGCGAGATTGTGCCATTGCACTCCATCCTAGGCAACAAGAGCGAAACTCCTTCTCAAAAAAAAAAAAAGGGTAAAAATCAGTACACCCGTATAGGGTATCTGCCATGAATGAAGTCTGCAGGACTGAAAACTGCTGTGAGTGAGTACTCAGTGAATGTGATGGCCTAGGACATTCTGTACACAATTGTAGACTTTATAAACGCTGTACATTTTGGCTACACAAAATTTATTAAAAATGTATTTTCTTTTGATATATTTTTCTTTCTTCAATAAATTAACCTTAGCTTACTGCAACTTTTTAACTTTATGAACTTTAATTTTTTTAACTGACTCTTTTGTAGTAACACTTAGCTTAAAACACAAACACGCTGTACAGCTGTGCAAAAGTATTTTCTCTTTATATCCTTACTCTATAAGCTTTATTCTAATTTAAAATTTTTTACTTTTTCAACTTCTTAAACTTTTTGGTTAAAAGACCCAAACACATACTTAACCTAGACCCCCACAGGGTCAGGATCATCAATATCACTATCTTCCAACTTTACATATTAACCCACTGGCAGGTCTTCAAAGGCCAGTAACACACATAGAGCTGTCATCTCCTGTGATAACAATGTCTTCTCCTAGAATATCTCCTGAAGGACCTGCCTAAGCCTGTTTTACGGTTAACATTTTTAAGTCGAAGGAGAACACTCTAAAATAATGATAAAACATGTAGTAAATACATAAACCACTAACAATGTCCTATTATCATTATGTACTGTACATAATTATACATGCTATATAGTACTTTTAAACAACTGGTAGCAAAGTAGGTTTGTTTGAACTAGCATCACCACAAAGCAGTGAGTAATGTGTTGTGCTATGATGTTGCAAGGTTACGTTCAGCTCCATTATAATCTTATGGGACCAGCACCATGGCTATCTGAGAACTTTGTCTTGACCAAAATGTTGTTATGTTGCACATGACTATATTCTAAGGCATTTGCATTCAAGAGGAGACACAATGAATATCAAGACAGAAGAAAAGAGAGAGACAGATTATGTATGACAGCTCTGGGAGAGGCAAAGGAACTTAAAAATGGAAGGCAGCACTGCAGACAAATGTATTCCAAATTTTATTGAAGTATTAATTCAATTAAACCCAGAAGTATGTAAAACGCTCACTATATACTAGGCAGCCTCTCCAATAAATGACCCAATCAGAAGCTACCCTTGTCAACAAATCGCGTTTTCCCCCCAAAGGACAATGATACTAAAGGGTGAGGAAGAATTTTAGGACGTTTACTTTATATTTTTTTAATGTCCAACTGTGTTTCTGTATCAAAAACCACAAAGTTCCTTAACACAGTAAGAACAAATAAATTACTTTTCACTTATTTCAAACACACCAGTTTTCTGAAAGGTTATCTATCTCAAAAATCAACACAGAAAATTACTATTAAAGATTCAATGTTAACAGATCCCCCTTTGAAATCTTAAGTTTCTAATGAAAGTAGATGCTACTCATCTAAATAAAAAACATAACAAAGCGAATAAATATTTTCTGAAAATACTGCTTTCAAATGTTGTATCTAGATTAGAATGCCCCCTGCTGGCATGCAAATAAAAAATTAAGAGTTCTCCAACTTCAAAAATATTTTAACATACTACAAAACTAGGCTTCCAACATTTAAGAGTATCTGCAATTTTAATTTTACTGTATATATATGAAAAATAAATGGTCAGAAATCACAAAATATCCAGATTTCACACATTAAAAATTAAGTGCTTAAATTAGACATTTGCTTTGTGATTCCAGTATTTTAAAATGACAGTTCCAACTTTGCTGGAAATTAGATTACCCAATCTGCTAGGAATGCATGGAGCTAAAACAAAATGATGACTATGTAGGATATAAAGGCATCTCTAAAATGTGGAAGAAATCCCGTAACACTTACGTTTTTAGATAAAGTCCTAAACAG
The DNA here is from genome assembly GCF_002776525.5 of Piliocolobus tephrosceles. Classification (NCBI taxonomy): domain Eukaryota; kingdom Metazoa; phylum Chordata; class Mammalia; order Primates; family Cercopithecidae; genus Piliocolobus; species Piliocolobus tephrosceles. The sequence continues at coordinate 161,250,039 of NC_045436.1, read as the reverse complement.
TTTTAAAACTTGCAATAAAAATTTTCCCTGAGGTTTGCCAAACTTACAAAAAGTCAACACTATCAGCTGAGAATGCCACAAAACTTATCTGCATTCATCAGAATATAAACACAAATAGGTAGAGGAGGAAAAGGAAGTTTCACTGTCCCAACAGCAGCCATCTGCTTAGTCATCAGCAATACTAAGAATAAATAGAGTTCAGGAGTTCTTTATTTGAGGAAAGATTTTTAACTCCAAAAGCAGCAGTATGTTAGTAAATTAATCTGGACCTTACCAATTAACTCACTGCATGTTGAAAAAGAATTTTACTAAGCAAAATTAAAAATAAAAAATTATTTAATTACAATCACTCTTATCTAATTCCTATCTAGGCAACACTTTAAACTGTTCTCTCTCCCTCCCAAATTAACTTAGGTGACTATAGAAGCACTTTTATTTAGGTGGTCAGAATATGTTCTTAAAAACCGGTTTTGAAATTTTATAAGATTACTCTATTTCGTGGAGGCTATTCAGATTTATGAAGAAAGGAGTACTGATTTCACAGTACCATTTAACTTACCAAATAAAAATAACAAAGGTTCACAAAAATGAGAAGGTAATATTTACTTTAGACCAGCTCTACTACTAAACACAACAAATGAAATGTAAACAAAACGTTAGGTTTTCTGCTACCTTCTCCCCACAACTCTACAAATTCAAGACTGGGAACCTAAAGATAATTTAAAGAAGCAATGGTATGCATATAAACAGTTGACAACTAGAGTGGCATTTTATTTCATGAAAGACTTACACTCTAGCACGCATCTGAAAACCCTTCGGCTTACTCCCTTCCTTTCCCCAGCTGTGGGATTCACAGTTAAAAAATACTGCACAAAGCTGTCTCAGAGAAAAACCTTTCAGGTCCTTAACCATGAGGCCATTTGATATTTCTGATAGAATCTCAATAAGCTTATGTTATCTGAGTATGATGACAACTTTAAATACTGATTTAAAAAGTAAAAATATGGCTGGGCACAGTGGTTCACGCCTGTAATACCAGCACTTTGGGAGGCCGAGGCAGGTGGATTACCTGAGGTCAGGAGTTCGAGACCAGCCTGACCAACATGGAGAAACCCTATCTCTACTAAAAATACAAAATTAGCCAGGCATGGTGGCGCATGTCTGTAATCCCAGCTACTTATAAGGCTGAGGCAGGAGAATCACTTAAACCTGGGAGGCGGTGGTTGTGGTGAACCGAGATCGTGCCACTGCACTCCAGCCTGGACAACAAGAGCAAAACTCCATGTCAAAAACAATAAAAATAAAAATATACTATGCACTTTGGAGGAAGTGAGAAACTAGAGAGACCAGACACAGGAGGACAAAATGATTATCCCAACAGTCTCAATACCACCATTACAGCACAAATGCTGTTTATATGCCATCAGAAAAGCATTTTGGGGCCGGGTGTGGTGGCTTGCACCTATGATCCCAGCACTTTGGGAGCCTAAGAAGGGCAGATCACCTGAGGTCCAGGGTTCAAGACTAGCCTGGCCAACATAGTGAAACCCTGTCTCTATTGAAAATAAAAAAATTAGCCAGGCGTGATGGTGGGCACTTGTGATCCCAGCTACTTGGGAGGCTGAGGCAAGAGAATCATTTGAACCCGGGAGGCAGAGGTTGCAGTGAGCCGATAATCATGCCACTGCACCCCAGCCTGGGTGACAGAGAGAGACTCTGTCCTCCCTCTCCACCCCAAAAAAGAAAAAGAAAAACCCTTTCGTGAAAGCCTTTTTAAAACTTGGTATTATCCAAATAGCTTCTGAATTTATTTAGCCATTCAAGAATTCCAAAGCACACCTATAAACACCCTATTGAAAATAAGCTTAGAAATGCTACATCTGAGAATACAATTTTAAATGAAGTAAATTCTAACTAAGAACTTTTAGTCATCCTTCCCAACCTTCATGAGCATATGGGAAGACAAAACCAAACTGAAGTGTCTTGATGATGAATAGGCACCCAAGTTCACTCACAAGCTAAATAACTGTATGAGGATAACCTGATTTCAAAGCAGCTATGATGCAAATTCATGCCTCAGCATAATACCACTTGTATCCCAGGGATCTCCTAACCTGCAATTGCAAAATCTTAAAATTCCAAAGGCATTTAACACTCTTAAAATAATTAACTATAACACAAACTCTAGTAGTATATAAAAGTATTCCTATAGTATACAGATAAAGGGGGTTATGTATTTTACATATTAATATAATCAGGTTGAAGAACATTGAAATAAAATGATTAACATGCCACGTTCTTATGATTAAAGTTGCTGCATATTAGAAACAGTATGTCAAAAGTTAAATAATGAAGAAAATTAAAACAATACCTCTTGACCAGTTAAGAAAAGAAGAAGATCTCCCTCCTCCTCTTCACACATATGAATCTGGATAACTGTTCGAATTGCTGCTTCAAGATAATCTCTCTCTGGCTCTGGAGTATAAAAGATCTCAACAGGATGTGTACGCCCAGGAATAGTTAAGAGAGGACAGTTATCAAAGTAAATCTGGAATTTTCCTGCATCTAGAGTAGCGCTCATAACTATAACCTGAAAGAAAACAGTAAATTACTTGAAACTGTCTTCAAGGGTTCTTATGTGGTCTTAAAGTATAGCAATATTCACTATTCTACGTATATATCAGCTATTAAAAAGCCCATGAAAACCTTCAAATAAACTGTAAATGAAAAATCAAATACATAATGGCTGAACTATAGTAAAAGTCATTTACATTTTTAAAAATTTAGAAAGAAAACAATAAATGCATAAACTACAGTATTTCTTCATAAAATATCTTAAAAATCAGATTTTATAAAATTATATGTAATTCAGATTGGTAAAAGAAAACATTAATACATAGGATAATTACTGCTACCATTATTAAAACTTCGCAAATAGGGAAAAACAGAAAGAAAATGCCAAAAAAAAAAAAAAACCTCAGTGGACCAGATATAAAAAGAAGGTTCCTCCATAAAATGTTTCACTAGAGTTCTTAATTTCTACTTTCAGGTTCTCACTAAAACCTCGGTAGCACAGTAAGTTTAATAAATAATGACAGTACTCACATTATGCTTTAAATATATTTTTTAAAGCATTGATCTAATTTTTATAAACAAAAACATGCTCAGGCCTCAATTTTTTTTCTAAAGACCCAGAATCTTTCTTGCCAGTGCTGAACCCTTGTTTGTTTGTTTGTTTCTGAGATAGAGTCTCACTCTGTTGCCAGGCTACGAACCCTTCTATAACACACATATCAACAAGCGATGAGTCTACATTCTAATGAATAGTAAACACACACAACACAGCAAAAAGGTGAACTTCATAGACTTTGGGGGACAAAAATGTCAGAAAATAGTTTTAGGCCCTTAATCAACATAGTAACAGTGGCCAAGGTACATGTGGTATGGAGAAAAGAAGTAATTCACTAAGGTAAGCGACTACATTTCTAAGGAGCTGCCTGTCCTATGTATAGTTATTTCCATTCTCCAACACTATAAGTTACAATGGGTGTTTGTGATGAGACAAGGACATGGATCTGAGGGACAAAGATTTGATCCTTAAGGGGGCCTCTGTACTTAATGAAGGGTAGAGTGAGTAGCGCAGTTACACATATATGTTATGAGATTATAAAAGAACTAGGTGGGTAAGAAATTGAGGAGATTTGGCTTAAAAATGCATTACTAAAAAGGGGGAGAAATATACTTAAAGTCTAAAATGAAGACATAGCAAAGCAGAAACAAAACAAGAAGGTACTTACTAGTTCCTTCTTTTACAGGTGATTTCTTACAGTTGGTTATTGATCAATATGTATTCCCCATTTTTATGCCCACGTACACACATATATAATTAAATGGAGAGAAGAAATTACTTCACCTTTAAATCTGATCTCTGTCTTACAACTTCCTTCAGAACACCCATTAGAATATCTGTAGCCAGTGTCCTCTCATGAGCCTCATCAAGAATTATTACACCATAACGCTCCAGGAGGGGATCATTCATAGCTTCACGAAGTAACATCCCATCAGTCATATACCTATATTCCAAAGAACATGTTGGTTAAAGGTTCCTTTAGGTCATTTTAAAACCAAACTTCGTGACAAAAATGAAATGCAAAGACATTAGGTAAAAAATAAACTTCTGCCCCAAACAAATGTGCTACTGTTTCATGATCAATTGCAAAATTAAGTTTCAAGAAAATCTTTTTTAAGAGTATACAACCAAACACGATACGCATTATCAATTCTTGAAAAATATAATACTGAAATGTACTGGGAAGACTTGATATGACCGATTATGGAACATAACGATCACACGGTTTCACACAAATGCCAAGGCAAAATTCATCATTTTCAATTTCTTAAACCTTTTAAAAATATACAAATATTCAACATACAAAACAAACTAATAAACCATTTTAAGTTGCTTCATGTCACACTACTAAAATGTTACCACATGCAAATAAACATTTTTTGTTAAGCCTTAACAATTCCTCACTTAATAAGCTAACAACAGGCTCTCGGTTCAAAAGGGCTGACAGCGCGTGAGTCTGCCATCCTCCTCCCACCCCAAAGAAATAATCTTAACGCACAAAAGGAATTTATTAATAAAAGAAGTGAGACTGAGGGGCAGCATCTACACTAAAGAAATGCTGATACCTAAATGGAAGATAAAAAACAAATGATGTCAGATTGATCAATGAACCAAACAGGGAAACCAGGCTTAGTTAGGGATGGACTCCAGTTATCACAAGAGAGGTGCCACGTAAGAATGAAGGCAATGAGATCAAGGGTCAAGGTTGTATAACTTTGTAGGGGTCAGCTATCTCCTGTCCATTCCACTCTGGTTACTGCTGTTACTATGAAAAAAATCTATTTTCCTTTTGGCACCTGGACAAAAACACAGTATGCCTTTAGATGCTTAAGTCACAGCTCATTCAGTTAGATTAAAAACTCATTATTTTATTTACAGATTTTAAAATGGTATTAAAAATCTGAAGCCATCATTTATGATTTCACCATTTTGGCTCTTTTTATGATTAGTCTAACCGAATCTTTCATGGACCAACTGGATATTTTTAGCTAATGCCATCTGTTGGAGCATTAAGTTCAGCAAACTGATAGTATACCACAAAAAGAAGTGAATTCTCTTTATTTCACCTAAACTTTATTCTAAATTTAATAAGCTTTTGGCAAACAAATCCATCTTAACTCATTTATATGCTTTATGCTTCTTGTCCTTGGTCATATTTTTAAAAATAACGTACCACATTCCTGGGAGGGACAAACAGCATTAACTATAAGGTTATTTTATGTAAGACCAGGAAAGAAAAAACTGCCAATTAAACTATGACTCAGTGCCTTAAAGACAGTAAAGCATAGTGTATGAATCAGCAACACTATAGCCAGTAGCTGCTTTGAAATTTCTTTGATCTGAGGACATTTGGTAATTTTTCCTGTCTTTCGATATATCACAGACATGAGATAGGCAATACTCTTGTACATGATCTTAGTAGCAGAACATTACAGCTTCCTCTATTTTGAGTTAACTCTCTTAGCTTCAATAGAGCTGTCTGTTGATTTGCAGGGCAAAACAAAATGGATTGGTTACTCTTCCAACATTTGCTCAAATACTAGCATATTCACACCCTATTGCTCCATTTCCCAGTCTCTTGATACTCAGTACTCATTTCAACATGGAATTATAGTGTAATATTTAATATTTTTGAAGGCATTTAAATTAGCAAATCCTCTCAGTATATACAGACCCAACAATTCACATTCTTTGAGGTGAAAATACATACAGCTAGATCAAGTTCAAGCATTCACAGGCAATAATTACCAAACTGCCACCAACTATAAGACCTCAGTAGATTGTAAGATACATTGTAACTTCAGACAATAAAAACTTGAGAACAAAGTCACAGAAATGACAAAATATGACTTTAAGTTGAAAACTTCTTAAAAGTGGTTTTAAAAGTCACCTTCTTTATTTTGATCCTTTTTCTCCTCACATTCCTCAAGCTCTAACCAATCACAACGATATGGAGCAGAGCTAACCAACAGACATTCCTTTTTATTTTTCTAAGGGAAGAAATGTTACAGATGGCAGACTAAAAATACTATAAGTTAGATTAATGGAAATATTTTATTGTGCTTTATTAACTATGCATATTGCAAGTACTAAGTTAAATGGCCAAAACTTCTGTCATCCACAGACAATTCTTAATGGTTCCTCACCACTGACCATCACCCAGTGATGCCATTCCATGAGGTGCTGCACTTAATTACTTCTTGCATCACCAGTTAATATGGGATATTGCTGTTTGTGCAATGAAGAACTTCAAGAAAAATGAAATTTTAAAATTTGGAAAGTCTCAAGAATACAGTCAAACTTACTTCTTTCCCAGTGAAGAAAACGAAAAAATCATAGTTAACTTTTACAGATTCCCAAAACCAGTTACTAAGACTTGGTATCACTGTACTGATTCTCAGTCCTAAGTCTCTACTACATTAACACACTCTCCACAAAGTCCCAGATAAAGGAATACACTGTATATACAAATGTAATAGCAAAAAAAGGTATTTGAAAGATATGCCCAGGTCCTAACCTCTGTTACTTACCAATGTGACATTATTCAGAAATACGGTCTTTGCAGAAGTAATTAAGTTATGAATTTCAGAAAAGATCACCCCGAATTTAGAGTGGGCCCTAAATCCAATGATCAGTATCCTTATAAAATGTAGAGAGGGAGATTTGAATACAAAGGGAAAGCCATGTGAAGATGAAGACAGAGACTGTGGTTATAAAGCTACAAGCCAAGGAATGCCAAAGACTGTTAGCCACCACCAAAAGCTAGGAGAGAATCATGAAAGACTGTTGCCCCTTAGAGCCTCCACTTGGAACTAGCCTGCCAACATGCTGTTTTTGAACTTCTGCCCTTCAGAATTGTGAGAGAATGAATGTTAATTTTAAGCCACTTAAAAAAAAAAATAGAAACAGTACCTGATGATTTGCTGTATTGTTAAATGCATGAAACCCTCTGCTTAACAACAAAAAACTAGCTTGACACAGAACTCAGGAAAGGCAGAACCAGGTACTGGAGATAAAAACTATAGTCCTTGGCCGTGCGCAGTAGCTCAAGCCTGTAATCCCAAGCACTTTGGGAGGCCGAGACGGGCAGATGACGAGGTCAGGAGATCGAGACCATCCTGGCTAACACGGTGAAGCCCCGTCTCTACTAAAAAATACAAAACACTAGCCGGGCAAAGTGACCAGGGCCTGTAGTTCCAGCTACTCAGGAGGCTGAGGCAGGAGAATGGCGTAAACCCGGGAGGCGGAGCTTGCAGTGAGCTGAGATCCGGCCACTGCACTCCAGCCTGGGTGACAGAACGAGACTCCGTCTCAAAAAAAAAAAAAAACTATAGTCCATTTTCCTTTATGTAAGAGTCAAGTTCTACTACCTTTCTTAGTAGTAATGAAATCTTTATCCAGGCTAAGGAGTGAGTCACAAGAGTAAAATTTTAAGTTTGAAGTTTCAATAACGAATTAATAAAAATGCCACAGGATAGTCAAACTCTACACTTTACTGGGTGCCTTACCATCTACAGTGTTTTCCGACTGTTTTAGGGCAGAGACTCCCTTAAAAAGTTACTAGCATCACCTGGGAACTAATAAGAACTACAAAACTTGAGTCTCACCTCAGATCTACTCAATCAGCAATTTTGAAGGTGGGGCATAGCAATCTGTGTTCTAACAAGTTTTCAAGTGACTCTGATGATTGCTAAAGTTTAAGAAACACTAGTCTAAATCGAACAAGAAGCAGATTACCTAAAGTAGATGCCTAAAGTAGCAAAACATCCTTGGAGTATGTAACAGTTCAGCTTTTCAATTGTGACTGCCTAATAAAATATACCAAAAACCCAATGTACTGTATAGTATCAACCCAGCTTACGTACTTTTTTGCAACAGATACATGCAGATGGTGTAGTATAACTACAAGCCAACTGCCAACTATGATCTCGGCAAGATGACAACACCTAACACATCACTAATTCTGATTTGAACAAACCATGGTAAAACACTACATCCTGCAAATATATTACTTATTTATATTTTTGTATTTACACATGTATGTGTATATATATGTGTGTGTGTGTATATATATATTTTATGAAACATTGCAAAAAATTATAAACTAAGCCTCAGAAAGGCAAAAAATCATTTTTCTAAAATGAAAACCAGAAATCCCTACCTCAAACCTTATGATCCCTCCCAGCAAAATTCCAGCTTGGTTGAATGTTTAAAACAAAAACAAAATAGTAAAATACATGGATTAAATTATTTAAAACAATACTGGGCAGGGTATGATGCAAAACCTGGACATAATAAAGATGGTTAATTCAATACGTGTACAAAATTCAAGTCTCTGTGTTTTATGAAGTGTTATAAAGCAAAGAAACAGATGACAAACTGGGCAAAAATTACAACTTATATCCCAAGTGCTAACTCCGTTATAAGCTCCTACAAATCAATAAGAAAAAGGCCAACCCACTACAGAAAGATGGGCAAAGCACGAGGAGACACCTAATTCTATCAATTTGATAATACTGCACATTTGGTCAAATTTAAATTCTCTGAAACTGAGATGCATTTTAAAATAGCACCTTAAAAACAGCTGTCAACTACATAGAAATCCTGAGAAGATGAAAAAAGCACCAGTCTCCGATTCCAAAAAGAAATACAAATGGCTAATATACAAAGATGTTCAATTTCACAGAAAATAAATGCAAATTAAAACCATAAAGAGATCCCATTTTTCACTTACAAGATTGACAAAGATAAAAAGTTTTATAATGCTGAGTTGGCAAGGGTAAAGAAACAGATGCTCATTTGCTCATTCCTTACTGGTAGGAGTACATAAAAATCTCTATGGAGGGCAATCTGCCAAAAGCTGATAAAATTCAAATATACTCTATGACCCAAACAATTTCCCTTGTAAGGAATTTATTTCACAGAAGTGTGTGTGTGAAAAAAATGTGTGTGCAAGTTTGTAAGAGGATACTGAGGACAGCAAATGTTTCTAATAGCAAAAACTGCAAATAAGAGTTTCCATCAATAGAACTTGTTAAATAAGGTACAATCATAAATGCTATGCAGCCATTAAAAATAAAGCAACTTGGCCAGGCGTGGTGGCTCAAGCCTGTAATCCCAGCACTTTGGGAGGCCGAGACGGGAGGATCACGAGGTCAGGAGATCGAGACCATCCTGACTAACCCGGTGAAACCCCGTCTCTACTAAAAATACAAAAAACTAGCCGGGTGAGGTGGCGGGCGCCTGTAGTCCCAGCTACTCGGGAGGCTGAGGCAGGAGAATGGTGTGAACCCAGGAGGCAGAGCTTGCAGTGAGCTGAGATCTGGCCACTGCACTCCAGCCTGGGCGACAGAGCGAGATTCCATCTCAAAAAAAATAAAATAAAGCAACTTAAAACCACAATGAGATACCATCTTATACCAGTCAGCATGGCTACTAAAAAGTCAAAAAATAACAAGGTTGTAGAGAAAAGGGAATGCTTATCCACTGCTGGTGGGACTGTATTAGTTCAGCCATTGTGAAAAGCAGTTTGGCAACTTCTCAAAGATTTAAAATAGAATTACCAGTTGACCTAGCAATTCTGTTACTGGGTATACAGAATATAAACCCTTCTACCATAATGACACAGGCATGTGTATATTCACTGCAGTACTATTCACAATAGCAAAGACAAAGAATCAACTTAAATGTTCATCAAAAGTAGAATTCGTTTTTAAAAGTAGCACATATACACAATGGAATACTATGCAGCCATAAAAACATGAGAGTATGTTCTTGTGGTAACATATATGAAGCTGAAGGCCATTATCCTAAGCAAACTAACAAAAGAACAGAAAACCAAATACCTCATGTTCTCAGTTCTAAGTGGGAGCTCAACTTTGAGTAAATACGGACACAAAGGGAACAACAAACACCAGGGCCTACCAGAGGGTGGAGGGTGGGAAGAGAAAGAGGATCGGAAAAACCACCTGTCAGGTAACTGCTTATTACCTGAGTGACAAAGTAATCTGTACACCAGCCTGTAATCTCAGCACTTTGGGAGGCCGAAGCAGGTGAATCACTTGAGGTCAAAGTTCAAGACCAGTCTGCCAACATGGGGAAATCCCATCTCTACCAAAAAATACAAAAATTAGCAAGGTGTGGTGGTGTGCACCTGTAACCCCAGCTACTCGGGAGGCTGAGGCAAGAGAATCGAATCGCTTGAACCCAGGAGGCACAGGTTGCAGCGAGCTGAGATTGTGTCAATGCACTCCAGCCTGGGACAGAGTGAGACACTGTCTCCAAGAAAAAAAAAAAAATCTGTACACCAAACTCCTACAACATGCAATTTACCTATACAGCAAATCTGCACACATACCCCTGAACATAAAAGTTAAAAAAGCATACATAAAGCAACTTGAAAAAGGCATCTATCCAAGTAATTAGATTTACTGTTTTCCATATTACCTAGGAAAGCTTTACAATACACTCAGAGAATTACATGGAGCGATGAGGAACGATGATGAAGGAAATAAAACACACAGAGGTTAAGAATACATACTTGCTGCAAGACAAAACTGGGTTTAAGTCCCTGTTTTCCTATTATTGTCTGATCTTGGACAATTTCTTCTGTAATGTTCCCTTTGTAAAAATGTGGGCCGGGCGCGGTGGCTCAAGCCTGTAATCCCAGCACTTTGGGAGGCCGAGACTGGCGGATCACGAGGTCAGGAGATCGAGACCATCCTGGCTAACACGGTGAAACCCCGTCTCTACTAAAAATACAAAAACTAGCTGGGCGAGGTGGCGGGCGCCTGTAGTCTCAGCTACTCGGGAGGCTGAGGCAGGAGAATGGCGTAAACCCGGGAGGCGGAGCTTGCAGTGAGCTGAGATCCGGCCACTGCACTCCAGTCCGGGCGACAGAGCAAGACTCCGCCTCAAAAAAAAAAAAAAAAAAAAAAAAAAGTGAACAGGGTAAAACTTGTTTAAAATAAACAAAACAATGTACATATATAAAGTCCTCAGGACACTAACTGCCTGGCACTTGGGAAATATTCAATAAACAGAGTTATATACCACACTTGTATAAACTAGCCTCCACGTAATTCATAAATCCTTGGGATAACCATATACTTTATGAAACATAATGAATATATACATAATCCTGTCTCCATCAGTTGAGTCAAGGGAATTACAGCTGACATGAAATGATAAACCCCAAGCAAAGAAAAGAGAGTCATATAGATGAACGCAAAGTCGTATGTTTCAGAAGTTTAGAACAAGATGAACCTCACACACACAAAACTATCAAATCTGTGAGACAACTCTGAAAGACTTAAAAGCCTAAAAATCAAGCCTTCCAAAAGACTGAATTATCTTAAATTCCAGAAAAACTTGTGTATTTTCTAAATGTTTGACTTTAAATTCCAGCTTTAGAATTAAATGGAATTCCAAATGACCCATACTCAACAAAATGGTGTTGGTTAATGTTAACAATAAATGAATCTATAGGTCTTCTGTTTAAATGTCCAGGTATAATTTTTCTATTTACAACTGATTTTTTAGATTAACCCACTGAAATCTAGTCAACCCAAATGAGTGCCTCTATTTAAAAAAAAGCTTATCAGCATTAATATGCCTAAATAGGTTTATGTGTAGTAATTTCTTTATATATAAATATATATATATATATATATATATATAGGTATATATTTTAAAGAGACAAGGCCTTGCTATGTTGCCCAGGCTGGAAAGCAGTGGCTACTCACAGATACAACCCCACTACTGATCAGCTGTGACCTGCTCATTTTCCAACCTGGGCTGGTTCACACTTCCTGGGGCAACCTGTTAGTCCCCCACGCTCAAAGGAGCTACCATATGGATGCCAAACTAGCACGCTACATCCCAGAACTCTTGGACTCATGTAATCCTCCTGTCTCAGCCTCCCAGAGTATTGGGATTACAGGCATGAGCCTGTACTTTGCATGAGCACCTGGACTTGTTTACAACCTTAATGTCTATGCAGCCAAAAGAAGATTAAACTACTTTTTTGGGTAAAAACAGGTCACTCAAATGGTAGAGTAAGTTGTTGATTCCATCTGTTAAATGCATTAAATGATCACCTAGAATATACATGTTCTTATTTTAATGATTTAGAACATAATTTTTTACTATTTTCCATGTTCAACATGTAGGACATCCCAGGAACTACAAGTTTTTGGTAGTTCAGAGTTTCAAAAGTAGACCATAAATCCTTTTGATGTCATATTTGTGAAGCTGGACTTTTGAGAGTTGCTGTTTTAAAAAGTATGAGGCAAACATCAGTATAGAACAGGAAATAAAAGAGGTAGTGTTCAATCTGGTATCAAGGTTTGAGAAACTGTGAGTGATCAAATAGCATTAACACACTTAGTAAATAATAGTGGTTATTTAAGAATGAAATAACTTTTCTTTCAATGTATGTATATTATTTTTTAAAAGAAATATAAATAGTTAGGTTATTAGGACCCAACTACTTTGTAAATGGAACTCTGAAATAGTTCTTCAGGCCTGGGATACTATGACAAAATTATTGAGACATTAAGCGTGCTGTCAATTAAGACAGTGTGGGAACTTCAACCTTACTGGAAACCAGCTCATCTACCTAGAGTATCAGGAAATGATTGATACTATTTGCTACTGGCTAGTCCATCTGCCTATCAAAGTCTCTCCATCCTTCTCAACTCAGATGAAACACCTCCTCCTCTGTGAAATCTCTATACATTCAAATTACCTTCTTATTGGTTTGACAGCTTAGCTTACCCTTCCCAACCAAGTCAGTGAAGAGCCAGTGATATTAACAGAGTCCTTACATAATGTTTCTTTTATTGGTGAAGGAATAAACAAAGATAGGCTCTAGTTCAATCTGTTATGTTCTTAGCAACCATATTACACAATATGAGCAACACTAACTTACTGTAATCCCAACAGCACTACATATAGCAAAATACTGGTTACAATGACAAACTACTAGATGTAAATGTTCACAAGGAAAGGGAATATATTTTGAATAACTTAGAATCTACAGTGTTTCAATGTTCAATACATCAAACAGGGCAAAAAGGAAACATCAAACCCTGGATTCTTAAAAAAGAGCTGAAATGTTTGAGACCACAATCAAAACATACAGCTTTGTTAGTGTAAACAGCTAAAATACATTTAGTATGTGTTTCAGAGCTAGATACCTAATCAAGAAAAAATGCCTAAGTTAACAATGGAAAATAAAGACAACTAAATAAAGATACACTGCCTATTCCTCAAATTTTCACAAAAGGGAATATTCTTTCATCCTCAACAGAACTCACAGAAAGCTAGAATGAATGTGTAGGTTCCACTTAGTATTTTGTAAGATATTGGCACTGTATAAACAAAGAGAACCTTCTCTATCTAATCCTAAGTACAAAGGTCAAATTTAACAAAATATGTAGAGCCTCTGTAAACCAAGTTAGCTTTCTAGGAATCAGCAAAAGCCAAGAGAATTCTACTTCTAGGGTGACCACAGTAACTTTTTAGTCCTCTTGTAGAAACTGCCTAACTGTTAAATAACCACATTTATCCTTTATTCCCACCTCTTTTTAAGAGTCCAATAAAATTACCCTTACCTAACTTACGTGCTACACATGAATTAGAACCAAGACTGCCACATAACAGATGTTCAATAAATTAGTTTATAATTGTTTGTATAATTAACGGTCCTTAAAGTGCCACATCTGTTTCACCTTTACCTCCAGCCCTAAGAGCATACTTGAATTGATTCATTCCAGTAACATGTCAAGGTTTAAGTTTACATCCCCAATTGTAATTCAATTATTGTGCTAAAAGGAACTTTATTAAATTGGTTTTCTAAGTCCCTCTCTAACTGGGTCAACTGGTTAAAAAGATCCAATAATTTCTCCAACTGGAAATCTACCATCATCACCAACAGCAGCAAGAATCAGCAATGCTGACTGACGCACCCCTAAACAGAGTGTCATAAATGACGAAGAGTTGTACGCGGACTACTATATCTGATCTCAGAACAACTGTATCAGGTAGTTGGTACCAGTTCCATCTTCTGAAAAAGAAGTAAGCACATGAGGGCTACTTAACATATAGTTAATGTCACAGCTAATAAGTGGGCAGAGCTAGGACAACTCAGACACTGACCCTAGAGGCTATGCTCTAGGATCTATTTCCTTTTGGTTCTCTTCACAAGCCACCTTTTTTTTTTTTTTTCTTAGAGAGAGATGGAGTCTTGCTCTGTCACTCAGGCTAGAGTGCAGTGACACAATCCTAGCTCACCTCAGTCTCAAACTCTTGGGTCCAAGTGATCCACTCAACCTTATCCAAGTAGCTGGGACTACAGGTACATACCACCACACCCGACTAATTTATTTATATGTAAATCTTTTTGTAGAGCCAGGGTCTCACTATGTTACCCATCCTGGACTCAAGTGATCCTCCTGCCTCAGACTCCCAAAGTGATGGGACTACAGGTGTGAGTCACTGCTCCTGGCCTCAAGCTTCGTATTTTTAAACGAAGCTGTCTTGTTGGAAACCCACTCTGGAATCTGCATAAGTAGTCTTTATACAGTTAGTGCTTCAGTCAGCTGTTTCCAGAGGCACCAAAGAATCTGCTATGGCAATGCCCTGTAATTCCCTATCCCATAACCCCTGTTCTGCCTAACCATTACTTTAAATTCAACCCTTGACTTAAATTCCAACTTCTTGGCTGGGAGCAGTGGCTCACGCCTGTAATCCCAGCACTTTGGGAGACTGAGGTGGGTGGATCACTTGAGGTCAGGAGTTTGAGACCAGCCTGACCAACATGGTGAAACCCCATCTCTATTAAAAATAAAAAAAGTAGCCAGGCATGGTGGCACGCGCCTGTAATTCCAGCTACTCGGAAGGGTGAGGCACGAGAATTGCTTGAATCCGGCAGGCGGAGGTTGCAGTGAGCCGAGATGGCACCACTGCACTCTAGCCTGGGTGACAGATGAGATGAGACTCTGTCTCAAAAATAAAGAAATAAATCCAATGTCTTCCCACCTAAACTTATTCTCAAATCATTCTTTCATATAAACACCCATATTCTGCTTCAGAAGGTTAATTACATTGTCAAACTTTTTATTACATTTTTATTTGCTTTAACAAGGACAGGGACTAGATTCACTTTTCATTATTATACCTAGAACTGCCCAACACATAGAAGGTACTTAATTATTAGCTGACTGACGAATCATTACATGTATAAATTATTAGATTCCTTCAACATAAAAATCTCTAATTTTATAGCGTAGGAAAAAATAAAAGGAAGCGTATCACCTAAAATAACAGTAAAATTACCTACCAAATTAACTTCAACCATTATGTTTTCCTACACATACAAGATTATTAAATTGTTTTCTTCTCTAAAAAATTACCAGCTCCTTCAAAAAACAGAAGGTGATTTCCTGAATTAAAATATGTTACAACCAGGCTGCATGTGGTTGGGTGCCTGTAATCCCTGCACCTGGGGAGGCCGAGGCGGGCAATCACAAGGTCACGAGTTTGAGACCAGCCTGGCCAATATGGTGAAATCCCATCTCTACTAAAAATACAAATATTAGTTGGGCGTGGTGGTGGGTGCCTGTAATCTCAGCTACTTGGGAGGCTGAGGCAGGAGAATTGCTTGAACCTGGGAGGCGGAGGTTGCAGTGAGCTGAGATCATGCCACTGCACTCCAGTCTGGGCGACAGAGCAAGACGCCCTCTCAAAAAAAAAAAAAAAAAAGTTACAACTACAGAAAAATGCTTCTTAAAATCCACTGCAAAAGGGCTACACCAGAAGCCAACAACCTCTCCTTCCTTATGTCAAAATGAATCAGGTTCTTTTACACTGACTAGTCACAGATACGGCAATATATTGTTCCCTGATAGGTCAGCTATTTAGGTATTTCATTGGGTTTTTTCTTCATAATTTCCACTCCAAGACAACAGGAAAGTATTCTGCAAAAAGAATGTTTCAGAAGAAAAGGATGGGGACAAGCAAACACATAAAAATGGAAATATAAAAACCATTTAGGAGTGGCAGTTTTGTAAACTTACTTGTCCACTGAGGCGGGGTAGCCACTTAAGGCTAGACTAACAGAGTATGCACTAAGTTATACTAGATCCAATCTTCTGAAAAGAGCACAGTATCAGATCTACACCCTAAAATTGATGAACAGGTATCCCAAACACTAAAGAAACTATCTTATGGACCCTTAATCTATATGGGGACAATTTAAAGATGTATTATTTAGCTAAAATGCTCTCAAACTATGGTTAAATTCTGTGCTCCTCAAGCAGAATCTGCCTAAGTTAGCCTCTTTACCATCCTAGAGTGAAAAAGTTCGCCCTGGCTACACAATGGATATATAAGCATTTTATATCTATACATGAAAAGAACTACATTTAATGAAACATTCCCATTAGTTAAGTTCTTCCTATTAAACAGCAAAGAGTTACATTTGAAATTTTTAAATTTTAAGCTTACTGTAATAATACACTCCTTTACTTACATTACTTAAAGGCAACACCAGGTGAGCTCCTAAAAGAAACCCCAATAAGCTTACCCTGTCTTAAGAAAGCTTTTAAAAGTAGTTATAACCTCTAGAAACTGCTCCATAAAAAAAAATTACTATGCCAAAAATACTTTGTTCGAACTATAAAATCTGTTACTTGTCATTCCCTATGAAGTGAACCAAAATCTTTCAGAAGTACTCATCTTTTGAAAGCCTATCCTCCATCCACTTCCTACTACACATACACACAGCACCAATATTGCATAACTTTCTTGCATTTCAATTTCCAAATTCTGTTCTCAACTGTGGCTTACCAAGAAGAATTCAATGCAATGTGAATCAAGTCAGAATAATGATATTCCTCCTAAAGATGAGTAAAATCTCCCCCTTATTATCCTTAAGTCCTTGACATTATCTGCGTTTTAAAGTAATATAACATAATAAGCTATGATTTTGCTTATGTAATTATTGTTAATTATACTATAATTACCAGTGATCAATAACATGGTATCACCAAACTACAAGAATTTATTCAGTGAAGATTAAGGTTTAAGTAAAAAATATGCCCCATAAAGTCATAAGGATAAGCTTATTTAAGTATTTTAAAGTTCAACTGCTATTAAATATCACACTGAATAAAAAGTTCTAATAAAATTAGATAAACCAAAGAATTAGAAAAAACTGACACAACTATTGAATGAAGACTGGATATTCTGATCAAATAAATTGTTTTAAGTTATGACAGCTCTGTTTTAAGAAACTATCTCAGAGATACACACTGAAATATTTATATATATAATTATTTGGTATCTAGGATTGCTTCAAAATAACATGGGACAGGCAAAGGGTTTGGGGATATGAATTAAATAAGATTGAAATAGTTAAAAATCGGTGATAAACACATGCAGTTTATTATTCCATTCAATTTCTGCGGCCGGGTGTGGTAGCTCACGCCTGGAATACCAGCACTGTGGGAGGCTGAGGCGGTCGGATCACGAGGTCAAGAGTTCGAGACCAGCCTGGCCAACATAGTGAAACCCCATCTCTAATAAAAATACAAAAAGTTAGCCAGGCGTGGTGGCACATGCCTACGTCCCAGCTACCCAAGAGGCTGAGGCAGGAGAATTGCTGGCGCCACTGCACTCCAGCCTGGGCAACAGACTGAGACTCCATCTCAAAAAAAAAAAAAAAAGGGAGACTCTTGTTTCATTTATTCCATTAACACTATGTATCTCTCTGACAACAAAGACTCATATCACTGCCTACACAATGCTCCAAAATGGTTTTTTAAAAACCTCAGGGAGAAGATTACATAGATATGATTTTTTATTTTTATTTTTTTAAAGAAATGTGGTCTTGCTATGTTGCTCAGGTTCAAATGCAGTAGCTATCACGGCATGATCAGAGTGCACTGTAGCCTTGAACTCTTGGCCTCAAGCAATCCTCCTGCTTCAGCCTACCAAGTGGCTAGGAATAAACAGGCATATGCCACTGAGGCATGGGGCACATGCCCCACTCAAACAAGTCACGTTTAAAAGGACTTAAATGTCACATAAATACAGAATAAGCAGAAGCAACCAGAGGGAAGTAAGACTTGAGAAAGAATCATTATCAGGTAGCATATATCTCAACCTATGCAGAATGCAAGTGTAAGACAATAAAAAGTTGGTAGAGTTAAAACATTAGAAAGCTCAATATGGTAGTCAATCACCTGCACCACAGCAACAGAGGAATGAGGTCCTAGAGGCAGCTCTAAGAGTGTGTTACGGAACAAGACTCCTCTTTTTAGCTTATAACAGATACACGGTAATAAGTGCATAATTAACATTAACAGTCCCCTCTCCTCTAAATAAATCATATCCCATCCTACACATTCTTCTAAAAGTAGTTATCTTTTACTAAGACATGCCACTTTCCTTTTCTTTCACAATTAAGTCATACGCCATTGTGTCTACTAAAACCACACATTTTACAGTATCAGTAACATTTCACCTAAAATGCAGAACCAAGTAACTAAAATCTGACCTTTGAACTTCAATTTCTACCAAATAGCTATATATTACCAATAATCTATAATTAAAATAAGGTCATGTGGTAAGTCTAAGAAGGCCTACTTTGGACAATTCTAAATTTGGATGACATAAGCCTGCACTAGCAAAGTCTTCTATCTAATGGCAGAAAATGGCAAGCAGAGAAAGAAAAGCATCTTTAAAGATATAGTACTTACTTAAGAATGGTTTTCGCACTACTGCAGTCTTCAAATCGAATGGAGTAACCAACTTCCTGGCCCAACATTACATCCATTTCATCAGCAACTCTCTGAGCCACACTCATTGCAGCCACTCTCCTGGGTTGGGTACAGGCAACTCCTCTCTTGGGTCCTGGTAATGATCGCATGTACTCCACACACCACTGCGGAATCTATCAAATAATTTCACATTTAAATTAATTCTATTCTGCCTGCATATCAAGCATATGTAACATAAAACACTTTATCTCATTCCAATGATTTAAAAACAAATTCAATTAGGCAAATGACAAAAAGATTTGTGACTCAAAACTTGTAACAACACAAGCTCTCTAAACCAAGGAACAGTCATGTATAATACTGATATGACACATACCCCTGAGCTGGGTATACAGAGTCAGAGATGTACTCGACAGGGTGAACTATCCCATCATGAAGTATTTCCCTATGCAATTTTAAAAACTCCAACTTACTACAAATTCTACTTTATAACGTTTCTAAGAAAGTGTAACTTTTAAATTCTTATATAATTTGAGTTGCAAAATCAAGTAGAAATCATATCCCCTTGTAACTCTGAAGCTGTACTTGTATTTAATTCAATACAAATTTGGTTGATAAGCCAGCAGAACCTAACTCTTAGCACCCCACTCTTTGGTAATCCTATCCTTTTCCCCTCAGGAGCAGTATGCACAATGGCAGCACCTTAGGTACCATCTTAAAGTCAATTTTAAGAACTGCCAGTCTCAAATTTAACAGGACCTAGAGCAGTACCACTTTGTTAAGGGTGGCCAAAGGGGCGGGGGACCTCCAAGCACAAGTTAAGTTGGTGCCTTGATAGTAGTACATTTTCCCCCCAGTTCCATTATCAACATAGCTAATGGATTCCCCAGTTTTACAGTTTTCCAGGCACTTAACTGGAAAAGAACCATGGGGAAAATGTAAGTGCTCACATTAAATGGAAATCCACTGCTGGAAGAGCATAATTGGTTTACATCAAAGCTTCCAGAAGCCTATCAGACTCTAACGCTACAGGAAACATGGATTTTTCTGCACAATATCAGTACAGTAAAACTGATGAAGAATATTGGTAGCTGCACTATTATTACATTTTAGTTAGGTTGCTTCTGCAATTTGGGGGTAACTTGTCACTGACAAGTATCTGAAAAGGAGGGTTAATTACGCTGATTCTCTAAAAACATCATATATATCTTTAAAACACTTTAAATGAACAAAAATAACTAAAGGAGTGGTATCTGTCGGGTTCTGTAAATCCACAGACCTATACATATCCTCAATTCGGCAACCCTTTCACAAGGGCAAAATGTACTTTCAAAGATCTAGAAAGTGAAATTCAAAAACCACTCACTGGTGAACTAAAGATATTTAAAATTAATTCAAAATTCTCAAGGTAAGAACGTTCAGATCTTTTGTTTGTTTGTTTGTTTTTTGAGATGCAGTCTTAGTCTGTTGCCCAGGCTGGAGTGCAGTGGCACAATCTCGGCTAACTGCAACCACTGCCTCCCAGGTTCAAGTGATTCTCCTGTCTCAGCCTCCCAAGTAACTGCGACTACAGGTTCATGCCACCACGTCTGGCTAATTTTTTGTATTTTTAGTAAAGACGGGGTTTCACCATATTGGGCAGGCTGGTCTCGAACTCCTGACCTCAGATGATGCACCTGCCTCGGCCTTCCAAAGTGCTGGGATTATAGGCATGAGCCACCATGCCTGGCCAAGAATTTTCAGATTTTTAAATTCACTCCGCTAAAATCGACAGCTTACCTCCACTTGAAAAACAAGACCAACAAGTTAACCAGCAGTTCTCAGGACCCCTGTACACTCACTCTGAAAATGACCAAGGATGCCAAACTACTAATAAATTCACTGTGTTAAGAAATTAAAACTGAAAAATTGCTAAAAT
This sequence comes from Piliocolobus tephrosceles, assembly GCF_002776525.5. Lineage (NCBI taxonomy): Eukaryota > Metazoa > Chordata > Mammalia > Primates > Cercopithecidae > Piliocolobus > Piliocolobus tephrosceles. Next base: position 161,229,206 of record NC_045436.1, on the reverse strand, counting down.
ATTTATTAATTGCTAACAATAAAACCTCATTCTGTTTTAATACAAAATAACACTTTCTATAAAAATGATTACTTTTCAAACAAAAAACTTAGCTAGAAGAGTGCATTTCCTTATATTTTTACAAATTCTAGGACCCCTGAAATCGTTTCAATGACTTTTAAGAACTCCCAGGCAATAGCTGGAGAACCAGTCAGTAATGCATCTGTTCACATTTCTAAGGAAAATAGCATTAAGAAGAGAAGGAGGTCCTGAAATATGTAGGCTACTGGTGTATTCAAGCCAGGGATCAGTTCTATTTTTTTTAAGACGGAGTCTCACTCTGTTGCCCAGGCTGGAATGCAGGGGCGCAATCTGGGCTTACTGCAACCTCTATCTCCAGGGTTCAAGTGATTCTCCTGCCTCAGCCTCCCAAATAGCTGGGATTACAGGCATGCGCCACTATGCCCAGCTAATTTTTGTATTTTTAGTAGAGACAGGGTCTCACCATATTGGCCAGGCTGGTCTCAAACCCCTGACCTCAGGTGATCCGCCCGCCTCAACCTTCCAAAGTGCCAGGATTACAGGCATGGGCCACTGCACCCAGCCAGGACTAAGTTATTTTAAAGCCATTCCTCCTTTTCAGCTTCTTCTCTTCCTCCATTTGAGGTCATCTTACAAATTGATCCTCAGTGTTCTAGTCTTCTTGTTTTACACAATATCCTGTGAAGTTTTATATGTTCTAACTTCTAATATTACCTATAATTCATCAATGCCAATCCTAACTCTAGCTTCCATCTTAGAGCTAACGGTCATTTCCACCTAGTTAGTATCTCAAATTCACACATTCAAAAGCAAAACCATTTCTCACCTTCCTCCAAAATACTTGTTAATTCCTAATATCCTGACTCCAATCCATTCTTTATTTTCTATTCCCATGGCCCTTCACAGAATAAAAACTTTTGTTATGACCTCTTACATGGTCTATCATCAATAAGTTCACTAGATAGGACATTTTTTTAAAAAAAATCCTCATCATTCCTCTTCAGTTCAAGAGCTCTGATGGCTTCTAATCTATGTAAGCTATATTAAGGCTCAACTTACAGCTGCAGTCTCACCTGCCCCACCTCCACCTTCCCAAACCCTCTGTATTCTGGCCAGAGCATATCTGCATTCCCTTAGCTCAACATGTGTCCTTGCTCACACTGTCCCTTTGGCTGACCTAGCTTCAATTCCTTACTCATGTGCAGTTATATGTCTACTAAGCAGCAATGTGAAACATCTTTACTGTAGGTCTGTCAAAAGTAAAAGTCATGGTCCGGTGCAGTGGCTCAGGCCTGTAATCCCAGCACATGGGAGGCCGAGACAGGCCAATCACCTGAGGTCAGGATTTAGAGAACAGCCTGGCCAACAAGGTGAAACCCCGTTTCTATTAAAAAAACAAAAACAATTAGCCAGGCATGGTAGCACACACTTGTAGTCCCAGCTACTCAGGAGGCTGAGGCAGCAGAATCACTTGAACCCAGGAGGAAGAGGTTGCAGGAAGCCAAGATTACATCACTGCACTTCAGCTTGGGTTAACAAGAGCGACACTTTGTCTCAAAATAATAATAAAAAAAAAGTTAAAGTCCTTACTTTAGATTTTGTTTAGAGAATGTTTCTGACAAGAACAAATCACCAAAAAAAGACTGGCTTTAATGGTTTGAGTCAAAGTTTAATAAGAGTATGTTAAGAAACATTTGAATGAAATTCACTTTTTAAACTGTTTGGTTTCCCTTCAAATCTCCCTGATGTGCTGCAATCCTAAGTATTCAAGTATCTTTACCCCTCTAAAAGTCAAATATTAATCCAAATAATCACAAACCTCATCTTGAGTTGACCTGACCTCCTTCTACACTAACCAGTAATAAACTCATCTCTGAAATGAGGCTACCTATATCAGACCACAGAATAGCAGTATGAAATATAACTTTAGATATAAAGACAAAGGTACAAAGTTTTAAACGTTGAGCCCACCAAAATCCACAACCCAACCCAGGACAATCCGCTAAACCTAAGTTTCTCATAAACCTAAACCTCATTTTGCTCATCTGTAAAGCGGTGATGAATATCTTCCCTGCAGGATTATAGAAAAATGTAAATAAGCTAATACATGTAAAGTATACAGTGTCTGGCTTTACCCAAATGTCAATTAAATATTAAGTTCAGAGTTGCAGTCTTTCATGTATTCTGAAAATTCTTTAAATTTCCGTAAGGTGATTTTTGAATACCCTAACATCAATTCTAAGTTTTCCTTCATTAAAAAAGAAAAATTGGGAAGGCTAAGGCAGGAGGATTGCTTGAGCTCAGGAGTTCAAAACCTCAACTCTACAAAAATTTTATTTAAAACTTAGCCAGGCACTGGTGGCACATGCCTGTGATCCCAGCTACTTGGAAGGCTGAGGCAGGAGGATCCCTTCAGCCCAGGAGGTTGAGGCTGCGTTCACATCACTGCACTCCAGCATGGGTGAAAGAGACTCTGTCTCAACAACAACAATTAAAAAGAAAAGAAAAAGGTACTAAGGCTCAGTCTGTAATAAAAGCTTCCTATTTTTGTTGCTACAGTCCCTTCAAAATGTCTATGCACATGTAACTTTAGAAAAAGATAAATTGTGTATGCAGTATGTTCAATCTCTGCATGGTAAGACAGGTAATTATTAAATTTGCTTCAATACTTTTCTGAATTTTTCAAATTTTCTACAATGATCAGGGACTACTACTTTTGAAACCAAAAGAAATTTTTAATTGATGGTTCAGGCTTAAGTGTATAAAAACTTACTTCTCACCCACAGCAAGAAAATGCAAATTAAAAAGTACACTAGAATGCAATTTTTCACCTATTGGATTTGTAAAAATTCAAGTTCAATAATACGTTTTAATAGTTTCCCACATATGTTCTCATACATGCTCATGGAAAGGTAGATTAATACACTCCCTCTGGAAGGCTATCCAGCTTTCTGTATCACAATTACAAATGATCTTCTGATCCAGCAATTTCTGATTCCTACAGAAACACTTGCCCACGCAAAACAACCATGGGAAACAGCCTAAAAGTCTATCAACAGGGGTCTAGTTAATAATAGCCCATCCGTGTTTAAAAAATATCCTAGATATATTACAAATAAGACATTAGTAACAGTGTTTAGTTCTATGGGAGGGACGACTAGATGGACAAAAGTCATGAGTATAGACTTTACATTCTTTTAGCACTTCATTTTTTCGAAAAATAGATATTTGCATGGCTCAAGATACTATATTAAACACAAATGACAAAAATCTACCCCAGTGGTTGATTTCTCCACCCAAGCACCAGAAAATAAACTGTGTGTCCCTAAATCTGTACCGTCCTAGAGTCAAAATGGGTGGGAAAGCATCACTCTGCCATACTTAAGCTAACAAAATTTGAAAAGCGAGCACCACTATTTTCCCCTAGACTCAGGGGAGAGAGGTACTCTCTATAGGATTTCCACTCTGAAATTCAGAGTGCCAATGAAACATCAAAGCAGCTATTCTTCAAGATGTTCCATAGGACAGACAAGGGAAATGACCACCAGAATCAAATATGCTACGTTTGCTAAACTTAAACATAAATGAAATATGTACCATGGTATACAGTAACTCACCTGTGTTGTTTTACCAGACCCGGTTTCACCAACCAGTACAAAGGACTGATGTCTAACCAGAATATCTGTAAACCTATCCTTGTATTCCCAAACAGGGAGCTGAAGCCGTTTCTTTAGAATATCATAGTATCGAGGAGTATGGGGTAAGTTGGTGAATGGATTAATGCACTGTGGAAGTGACGTGTGACCTGCATGTCCGGCGTGCGCTGAATGAGCAGAATGTGTCGAATGCGTTGAATGCGCTGAGTGGGTTGAGTGAGCTGAATGGGAAGCTTTTAAAGGTGGTAATCCAGCACTGATAAGCATAGCATTCGTTGAAGCTCGCAACTCCTTCTCCTTTTCTTTCTCCCTCTCCCGCTCTCTATCTCCTCTATCACGTTCTCGGTCTCGATCTTTAGACCGATCTTCACGATCCCGGTCTCGATCTCGATCCTTCCTAAAAACAAAAATTTAGAATTCAGATTCTGAATTTTAAGCAGAATGTTCATGTTAGTGTTATAATCACAAAGAGAGTAAATGTCCAAAATTCAAATGAGTAAAAAAGCCAACGGATTATGTAACTATCAGAAATAATAAAAAATACCCTACAATCAAGGGCTTCTCATTCTCCACCACAAACATCTTTCCCTTCCTTGCTGATGCCTCACCTTCCTTAACTTTTAACATAAGGTTACAAGAACTCAGTCTGCTGCAAGTAAAACCCCTCCTACTTAGACAACAGAAATCAGATATTGAGAGTAGGATGAAGAAAAGATAGGTCCAAATTGAGCAAAAGAAGATGGCATCTCAATCTTTCTCAAATTCTCCTCCAATTTGTGAAGAGGTATTTTTTGCACTACAAGTATATTCAGAAGTTAGCACAAACACTGCTACTGGACATAAAGACAACTCCACCTCACATTATTACAGTCAACAGTGGTGGGTTTTGCTCAATACTTTTATAATCCACATTTAATAAATTATTTTAATATTTCTTTCTTTGCCATAGGACAATGTTTGGTTGTAATGCAACGTTATACATATCAATATCTCAACTAATACAAATATGAATTACAGGACTGCAGAATTTGTTTTCTTAGTTATACTTTCCAGCACTTTCCCAATTTTGTTAGGTAAATGTATACTGCTTTATAAGAAAAACTGAAATTAAAACACTTTTATTCCTTCTTCCTTGTTTACGCTTGCATTTTAACCTTAACAGCAACAGTAAGAAACTGAAAGCATTCTATAAATCTAGGTACCTTGGTCTACCATAAAATGAAGCATAGTCAAATTAAAAATAAGCTTCAATAAATAATATCAAGTTGTTTAACATGTTAAAATTACACAGGTAGCCACTCTATTAAACTTGGGTCAATTTTAAGTAGTCAATTCTGGTATCTATTTCCAGTTATTAGAGATTGACCTTAATAAGTCATTTTAAAAGTATCTATGCTAAGAACTTCACAAGCAGAAGGGCTACATGTTGTTCATATGCATTGTGGCTGAAAGCAGCCTCTGGGACACTGGTGGTGGAAACAAAATAAAATAATCTATGCTTGTTCATTCTACTAATCCAGTTTACTACAGACCAACTACTCCAGCAGAGAAACTTGCCTCAAGATGTTTAAACCCAGACTTAAAATAATGAGGAATGATGGAGCTATGACACAAGCCCCTAAACATGTCATTCTTCTTTACCCACAACACACAAAAGTGCAAATTCCCTGTGCTGCAAGTACAGCTGTGTGCCATATACAAATTTACTCAAAGAGAGGAAAAGCCAGATATATGCATATATAAATATGAAAAGTGATTTTCCCCTCTTCCATCCCAATGTTCACCTACAAAACTCAGACAGCACATAAGCCAGAACTGTATGAAGCCTCTCATCTCACCTGGCATAAACAGAAAGAAAATCAATGGGAAAGAAAAGTCAATGGATAACTTTAAAAACATAAAATGAAGTCTCACAATTCAATACTTGAGAGTTTGGGCCTACCTTCTGAAATATGCCATCAACCATCTTTGCTTCTCCTGTTTCTGGTCTAAGGTGACTGTTACTTAAATAAGTGTTTACATTGCTCCAAAATGCCAATGAGGTGAAGTTTACAATAAGAGTACCCATTAAAGTGAGAAGCACTGTACTCATTAAAGTGAGAAGATATGTACCCATTAAAGTGAGAAGCATTGTACTCAAATATGGTTCAAATAATAGACAGCTTAAAGATCATGGAACATACAGCTAGAAAAGAACTCTTAAAGCACATCTGGTCTATACAAAAAGGATTCATGTTTCTAGTACTCACTCAACCATGGGGGAAGGAGGAGATCACAAAAAATAATTGAAACAATTTTCTTTTTTTTTGAGATCAGATCTTGCTCCATCACCCAGGTTGGAGTGCAGTGGCTCACTGGATCATGGCTCTCTGCAATCTCAAACTTCCGGGTTCAAGTGGTCCTCTTACCTGAGCCTCCCGAGCAACTGGGACTACAGACAGGCATGCACCACCATGCCTGGCTAATTTTTTATTTTTGTAGAGATGAGGGTCTCATCATGTTGCCCAGGATGGTTCTGAACTCCTGGGATCAAGCAATCTTTTGCTTCAGCCTCCCAAAGTGCTGGGATTACAGATGTGAGCTACCATGCCCAGCCTAGTTTAATGATTTCTATACTTCTAGCATAGTACTAGGCAATTAAGACATGGACCTCACCTTTCAAGAGTTACAAAATTTGGGGGAAGAGCGGTGACAAAGTAAATCATGTATTACATATTGCCTTAGTTTGTTAAAGTAATACCTATACTAACAAAGATTTTTTTCAGGGGCCCACTTCATCAGAAGCTTCATTACCAATCCAAACATAGGATATATAAAATATATTCTAAAGATAAAAAGGTTAGCTGCTGATCAAGCAATGGAGACAGCTGTGGTAAAGATAAAAGGAATGCTGGAATCACAGTTGCAAGACACCACCTCAATTTACTGACCTGCAAAATGATAAGCATTTTCAGATACTTTTAGTCTCAGATTAAGGTAAGAAAACAGGGAGGATGCAGGAGGCAAATTCAGCCACCTAGAAATGTTGCTTATGGCTCAAACTACCTACCTTCGATGAAAGAGGGAGGATACAAATGAAAGGTCAGTAAAGGGGGGAAATCAAACCCTCCACTTCATAAATATTTATCAACTATTGTGCAATGTTTTCTTTTTTAAACAGGTATTTTTTATGATAAAGGAGTTTTGTTCTTAAAAGTTTACTAGTTGAGGTATAAGGGTTTTTAAAAACTGGTATCAAGTCAGTGCTTCAGACACAGCCACAACACTAGCAGGGAGAGAGATGATATGACACAGCTGTTTAACATACTGTTCTGTACTGTGTTTCAGTTCAATCCTGGCTCAAGACTTAAGCCAACTATAGGATCACAGTTATTTCTTCCCTCACCTATAAGATGTGGCTATTAATGTCTTGTAGAGTATCAAAAAGACTAAAAGAGTTAATGTATGTGATGTGCTTAAATGTGTTGTCTGGCACATTGCAAATGCCCAACATTGGTGGTGGTGGTTATTATTATTATTATACTGAGACAGAATCTTGCTCTGTTACCAAGCTGGAGTGCAGTGGTGCAATCTCAGCTCACTGCAACCTCTGCCTCCTTGTTTCAAGCGATTCTCCTGCCTGTCTCCAGAGTAGCTGGAACTACAGGTGCGTGCCACCACACCCCACTAATTTTTGTATTTTTAGTAGAGGCGGGGTTTCACCATGTTGGCCAGGATGGTTTCAATCTCTCGACCTTATGATCTGACTGCGTCGGCCTCCCAAAGTGCTGGGATTACAGGCGTGAGCCACCATGCCCAGCCAATATTGTCTATTATTAAAGATCTTTTTAAAGTTCTAAGATCATGTTATAATCCTACATGGAAGTCAAGACCTGGTGACTCACGCATGTAATCCTAGTGCTTTGGGAGGCCAAAGTGGGAGGATCACTGGAGGCCAAAAGTTTGAGACCAGCCTGTGCAATATATTGAGACCCCATCTCTACAAAAAACTTTAAAATTAGCCAGGTGTGGTGGCACAGCTGTAGTCCCAGCTACCTGGGAGGCTGAGGTGGGAAGATCACTTGAGCCCAGGAGTTTGAGATTGCAGTGAGCCATGATCACACCAGAGCACTCCAGCCTGGGATACAGAGGACCCTATATCTAAAAAATGAAAACATAAAAATTCTACATGGAATAACAACAGGCACTGAAGTACTGCTAATGAAGATGTAAACTGGTCATCAAAATCATGATATTTTAAATAAGCATTGCTTAAAAAGGCAGAATCTCACTCTGTTACCCAGGCTGGAGTGCAGTGGCACAATCTTGACTCACTGCAACCTCTCCCTCCCAGGTTCAAGCAATTCTCCTGCCTCAGCCTCCAGAGTAGCTGGGATTATAGGGGTGCGCCACCACACCCAGTTAATTTTTCTATTTTTAGTAGGGACAAAAATACGTTTTACCATGCTGGCCAGGCTGGTCTTGAACTCCTGACCTCAAGTGATCCATTCACCTAGGCCTCCCAAAGTGCTGGGATTACAGGTGCTTAGCCATCGCACCTGGCAGTAAGTGTTGCTTTTTATCTGTCAATCTTATTTCCAGGAACTTCTCAAGGATGTGTGCAAATATGTATGTATAAGGATGTTCATCATACTTCTCATTTATAAAATAGCAACAAGTGGAAAACTTCCTAAACATCAATGAATAGAATATTGGTTAAGTGATATCATACCTTTACAACTGGAGTACTATGGCAGCCAATTTTTTTTATGTTTTATTTTTTTTGAGACGGAGTCTCACTCTGTTGTCCAGGCTGGAATACAGTGGCGCAATCTTGGCTCACTGCAAGCTCCGCCTCCCGGGTTCACACCATTCTCCTGCCTCAGCCTCCCAAGTAGCTGGGACTACAAGTATCCACCACCACACCCGGCTAATTTTTTGTATTTTTAGTAGAAACAGGGTTTCACCGTGATAGCCAGGATAGTCTCGATCTCCTGACCTCGTGATCCACCCGCCCTGGCCTCCCAAAGTGCTGGGATTACAGGCGTGAGCCACCACGCCCTGCCTATGGCAGCCAATTTAAAAGCATAATATATACCTAGAGTTAATGACATTTCTGAGTGGAAAAAAAAAAAAATCAAAGTACAAAATGACACGTGTTGATCCCACTGATGTTAAATTTTATAGCTCATATTTTTGAGTCAATACGCAGGGATCTTAAAAAATGTTCTCCAAAGATGGAGATGAAGATTTTAGGGAATGCCTTTTTTAAACCTTTGAGTATAAACATCTCTCATGTTCCCGTGGTAAGTTCATTTAACCTCATCTACCATATAGGACTGTAGTGAAAATGTGCACGCTCTACAAATGTTATCACAGTATTAACATACTAGCATTACTTTCCCCTAAGTAACAGGAAAAAGTCTTATCAGGTGGTAATATCAAAAACCAACATCAAAATGAAAACGTCCCTAATGTGGAAAACTTTTTTCCATACTTCAACAGTAAGTTGTCTCTTGGTAATAATTGTATAGTGAAGACTGTGGGCTGACAAAAAGAAGAAATGAGGCCAGAATACACAACAGAAACCTATAATAACTTCACCTGATTTCAAAGTTAAAATATGTCAGAAATAAAATAAAGCCTTATATAGTTTGGGAGCATTAATGTAAGTGAAATCTCCCACTGAATTACCTTCTCAGTATTGGAGACATCCTATCTGGCAGTGGAGTTTGTAAGCCTGACAAGCTTATGCTCTCAGATAAAACCACTTGCTGACTATCAGGGCAAAAATTAAAAAAAAATAATCTGCAGGATTGCATGGCAGTCAACAGGTGACTTAAAATTATGGAGTATGAAAAAAAAATCCTGATGCTGATAAACACTGTAAGTCCACTGTTAAATAAAGCCAGTTCTATGATAAATGGCACTCAAATGACATAGAAATGAGTATTAAAACTTCCCTCTACAATTTCTTATAACTTGAGCATTATTCCAAAGATGAACTCTCCTTTATCCATAGGCAAATTCTAAATAATATACAAGGGAATCATAAAGCTACCATTAGACCCCGAAAGTCGACATGTTTACTAAGGGTATCTGTTTTTGCAAGAGATAGTAAACAACTGCACATACATATGGTGGGACCACTAATCCCAAGAGAAGCATTTTAAATGGTGCACATATGCACAAATACAAATGAATTCATTCATTCCCTCCCAGAATATTTTGTTCCAATCTGACCTCCTGTTAGAGACATCAGTTCCAGATGACAGCAATTTATTTTTGCTTCAGAGAAATCAAGAACTAAGTGTTCCCTACTTTACCAACCCATTATAAATGTCATTAAAACAGGCTGTAATGAGTCTTAACTACAGTACTGAACTGTGTGCTGCTGAGTGAAAATGATAAAGGCAGGGTTCCAGATCCTGCTGTAAACTTGCCCAAGCCACCTTAACTGTTCTCCATTTCTCATTCCTTGAGTGGAGCTGTATAGTCTTTTTTAAGTTGCTCCCAGCTCTGAGAGTCTGTGACATACGGCTCAGAGGCATTAACGTTTTGTGGGGGGTAATGGTGGCGGACAGTGATAGCCTAAAGAGAGTCTGTCTTACAGTGTCATTGTCTTTTTACAATGCCTAATATCGCAAACTAAACAACTCAAAAAATTGTGACATGCTTTTGCTTTGTATTGAATAATTCAACATATGGGAAGGTCTCAGAAAGTACACCCTATCCTGGCTTATACTCTACAATGACACTAAACATACCCCTAGAAATCAATTTCAATGAAGAACTTCAGCTGAAAATTTCAAAAAAGCTAGACAGGGGGACTTGACACAGTGATTCTGTATCACAAGTACACAATAAAACGATAAAATTATGCAAAGTATTTGGATATTCGGGTTTTTGTGGGTTTTGCCTGAATTATCCAAATAGGTCTTTGTACTTCAGCAATGAAAACACACACGGGACAAGAAATAGATTTTCATGAAACTGCTTGTTAACTGCTAAATTCCTCTGTATCTTTAAGGAAAGGAATCTGGAACACCATGAGTTTGTGTAAGTATTTCAACTCTCAACCTCCACATGGGCGGTGTTTCGCCATAAATACTAAAAACACATTTTGAACATGATCCCTGTATTTCAAAAGCTACTTATGAAGTGGGACATGCATAGAAAATAAATGATGAAAAAAAAAAAAGAATGCTTTCTAATCCCTCCCCATGGGATGATGTTCGGTAACCAGTTTTAACCAAAGCAGGAAATAAAGGAGATGGCGGGAGCGTAGGCAGAGGGCGGAAGTTTGCTAGTATCTACTTTGAAGTGTTTGAATGGACCGAGGCACGCTCTCTCCCGCCAAACTATACACTCAGTCGCCCCAAAACACCAGCCTTCCAGCCCATCAGGTATTTTACTCCACCTTTTCCTTTCTCCCGGCAGGTCCTCTACTCCCACTTCCCCAGAGAACTCCCCATTTGCTGGCTTCTCTCAACTCCCGCCACCCCCACCCCAGCCTACATTAGGATCCACGCGCTGCTCTCACTTTCCGCCCTCCGCCTTTCCCGTCTGGAGTGCGTGGCCGCGCCCCCACTCAGGCCCTCCCCATGGCCCCTCTGCCTGGGAAGTGCCTGGTGCCCTTGGAAGCGAATACTCCCGCCGCGCCCTCCCCCACTCTCTCCTCCGGCTCCAGGCCTTCCTCGGGAACCGAGGCCACGAGGTCCGCGGTTCACTCCCGCCCCACGCCCTCGAAAGTGATTCCTGCTCGGTTCGGCCTGGGGGAGGAGGCGCCCTCATGGCCACTGCAGGCCTCTCCACCCTCCGGACTGGGTTGGGCACCGGCCCCGCCGCACGCAACTCCCCGCGCCCTTGCCGGGCCGAACGGGCGCCGCGCTTCTCCGACCCGCCGCTGGTGAACCCAGCCCAGAAGGAAACAAAGGCTCGGGCTCCAGGACCCGCTCGGCCAGGCCAGTCCCAGCCCGCTCCCTGCCAGGACCCCAACAAAGCCCGAGCTGCTGCCTCGCGCCCCCGGCCTGGCTTACCCATCGGTCCCCGCACGCTTCTTGCCAGAGGGGTAATCCTCCCCTAGGTCCAACCGGTGCCGCTTGGACATCCTCGCACTCTTCGAACGGGCGGTTATTAAGGAAGAAAGCTGGCTGCTGTATGGGCACAGTGGAGGACAGCCACTTAACTCTGGAGGACCCCCCACCCCTCCCGCTACTACAGCCCACACGGTGCGGCCGGAACCAGGAGCTAAAATGGCGGCGGCGACGAGGGCTGGGCCTGCGCGCGCGCGCGCTTCCGCAGCGTGCGTGCGTGCGAGTGTGCGTGTGAGCGAGGTGCGCGCGCACGCCGCCCAAAGGCGGGAACTCCTGTCCCGCCCGCTGCCTCATTGGTCCGACCTTTCTTGGGTCTCCTCCCTCTTCCCGTAGCTTTCCCCTCCTAGGAGCGGCTGTTAGGTACAGCCTGAAGGCCTTCAGTTCTGTGCTTGCCCCTCTGAGTGGAGAAGGTGAGGAAGTCTAGTCATAGTTAAGAAATCCTATTCATCTCTATTACCCCGGCTTTAAGGGAATCTCAGACCCAGAGAGGTTGAGAAACGAAGATCGTACAACTAATAAGTGGCAGAGCCAGGATTGGAACCTAGCTATTTAGTAACTCCAGATCTGGAACTTGAGGCCACTGCGCTACTCTCAGTTGCAGTGAGGGGCCGCGCGCGGTGGTTCACGCCTGTAATCCCAACACTTTGGGAGATCGAGGCAGGCGGATCACAAGGTCAGGAGTTCGAGACCAGCCTGGCCAACATAGTGAAACCCCGTCTCTACTAAAAATACAAAAATTAGCCGGGCGTGGTGGCGCACGCCTGTAATCCGCGCTACTCGGTAGGCTGAGGCAGGAGAATCGCTTGAACCTGGGAGGCAGAGATTGCGATGAGACGAGATCACACCAGTGCACTCCAGCCTAGGCGACAGAACAAGACTCCGACTTGGGGGAAAAAAAAATCAATTGCAGTGAGGAAACTGAAGTGAGAAAATGTTAGGGCTTGTCATGATCTAGTTTACCCTTTTCTTGCCCAGCACGGACACCCATGCACTCAAGCTATAGATGTTTTTAGCTAGAATACAGAGAATTCGCAGTGAGGGCACAATTTGCTTTTTTGTTTGTTTTTTTTTTGTTGTTTTTCTTTCTGTGCCTATTAATGCACTTTTACAGTGTTAAATAGCACCTGCAAGGTAGTTGTTATTTTGTAGACGTGGATGCAAAGGCTGCGGAAGGTTAAATCTCACGGCCACAAGGGCTGTACCTAAAGCCATAACAAGGAGGTGGGGCAAGATGACTCTAAGGAATTTTGTGGATCTCTCCACCTAAAATATCTCTGCTTCCTCAGTTGCATTCATTCCCAGAAGAAATGCACAAGAAAAGATCTGTGTACTATCTGCAGCAGGGTGATCTCTGTTGTTCATGGAATGACTTGGTTTGGCTGCCGTGGGAGATCATACTCTGGTTCTTACCAAAGTCTCAGGACTGCAATTGCTAGGATTAAACACAACTTAAATATTGCAACTGATGAGGGGTTTGTGTGTTTGTTTTGAGACAGTCATGCTCTGTCGTCCAGGCTGGGGGACAGTGGCACGATCTCAGCTCACTGCAACCTCCGCCACCCCCGGTTTAAGCCATTCTCCTGCCTCAGCCTCCCTCGTAGCTGGGATTACAAGCTCCCGCCACCCCGCCTGGCTACGCGCCCGGCTAATTTTGGTATTTTTAGTAGAGAAGAGGTGTCGCCATGTTGGCCAGGCTGGTCTCAAACTCCAGACCTCAAGTGATCTGCCCACCTCGGCCTCCCAAAGTGCTGGGATTACAGGAGTGAGACACTGCGCCCAGCCAGCAACTGATAAGGAGGGTTTTTATTTGTTTGTACCAAATCCACATGGCAAAGTCAACACAAAGAAAAATGAGTATCTTTTTCACTTGTAAAATATTCAGTACAACTTTCTATCGTAAATGTACAGTAGTCCCCACTTCGTCCCTGATTTTGCTTTCACAGTACAGTAAGATATCCTGAGAGAGACCACATTCACATTGCTTTTATTACAGTATAGATGCTCCTTGACTTATGATGGGGTGATGTCCATCGTAAACCCATCGTAAATTGAAAACATGGTAAGTTGAACATGCAGTTCATATACCGATAAACCCATCGTAAAGTCAAAAAATCTTGTCGAACAATTGTAAGTCAGGACTGTCTGTATATTGTTATAAATGTTTTATTTTTAGTTTTTAATATCTTAATGTGCCTAATTTATAAGTTACACTTTATCATAATTATGTATAGGAAAAATCTGAAAATGATGAGTTGGCCTATTATCTGTGGGTTCCTTATCCCTGGATTCAATTGCAAATCAAAAATATATTTTTCTTTAAAAATGGATGGTTGCATCTGTACTGAACATGTACAGACTTTTTCTTGCTCTTTTCTCTTAAACAATACAGTGTAACAGCTATTTCCATAGCAATTACATTGTATTAGGTATTATAAGTGATCTAGTGATGATTAAGTATACAGAAAACTGTGCGTAGGTTATATGCAAATACTGTGCTATTTTATATCAGACACTTGAACATCCACGGACATTAGTGTTGGCAGTTTCTCCTGGAACCAATCCCCAGTGGATACTGAGGGACGATTATATTGACTTTCTTCAGATCATGATGTATAATCACTGGATTGTAAACCTGCAAGAATTTCCATCTGATTTTTCTCTTTTTGCTTAATTTTACAAATGAGGGAACCTGAACCCCTAGGTCTTATCAAAGTTCACACAAACAGTTGGTATCGAAGTCAGAATAAAATACAGATTTCACTTCAAGTATTAAAATCCCAGTGTTCACGTTTCCAGTTTGATGACTACCATAAAGTGCTCTAAAATTTTGGAGAAACAATCAGGGAAAAAAGTTAGAATTCCACCTGCAGAAGTGCTCCACTCTAAGAGATGTCAGCCTCTCATAAATGGTAAAAGAGGAACTGAAATCAAGGTGATGAGACTTTTCCCTTGGGCCTAGAGTATAGCTAAAAAAAAACCATAGCCTCATCAGTTGTGTTGTGACCTGAACGATTAAAGAAAGGCCCTGGGCAGGCGCAGTGGTTCACACCTGTAATTCCAGTACTTTGGGAGGCCGAGACAGGCAGATCACGAGGTCAGGAGTTCGAGACCAGCCTGACCAACATGGTGAAACCCCGTCTCTACTAAAAATACAAAAATTAGCCAGGCATGGTGGCACATGCCTGTAATCCCAGCAACTCGGGAGGCTGAAGGCAGGAGAATCGCTTGAACCTGGGAGGTGGAGGTTTGCAGTGAGCCAAGATTGTGCCATTGCACTCCAGTCTGGGCAACAGAGTGAGCAAGACTCCATCAGAAAGATGGAGAAAGAGAGAAAGAGAATGCGAGAGAGAGGGGAAGGGAAGGGAAGGGAAGTGGAGGGGAGGGGAGGGGAAGGGAGGGGAGGGGAGGGGAAGGGAAGGGAAGGGAAGGGAAGAGAAGGGTCCTACTTATCAAGAAGGAAAGGAAGAAAGGAAGGAAAGAGAAAGGCCCTACTTATCAAAGGATAGTGGCCTCTGTGGAATCTAGAATAAGGAGAACAAGTGGCCAGAAGCTGCCAGGTTGTGCACACTCCTTGGGAAGAAGGGCAGAATTCTAAATGATCCACCCTGGATTTTCAGACATCATTATCCCTAGAGTAGAGAAAGGGCACCAACCAGGCCCTCCACAACTTGGCTGGAAATATTTCCAGAGAATATCCTATTTCCCTTACTCTTCCTCTTTCTATACCAGACAACCCTCTGGTCTATGGCATGGACTTTCTCACCTGGAGGAAATGACTTATGCAGCTAACCAGCTGCAGGTCTCAAGCCAACCTAAATCAATAAAAAATAATTGCTAATAGCAAACGCATACAAAGCACTATGAGCCAGATGCTGTTCCTCACACATTTGAGCCTAATTGAGACTTACAGCAACTTCAAGTTTAGTCCAACAGCTGAGGAAACTGTTACTCAAAGAGGCAGGTATTTTGGCCAAGATGACAGTTCTGAGAGTCAGCCCAGACAGTGTGTATGCTTAATTGCTATGTTCTGCTACGGCTGATAAATAGATATTCTCATTCTACTTTATCTGTCTAAGGTGTGGTTACTGAGGATGAGTTCTCCCAGTCTGACAAGATGAACATGAACTGATAAAATTTCTGCACTGTCCATGTAGAGAACTAGTTTACAGAACTCTCAGTGGACAAGTGGGGATTTGGATGATTTGAACCCAGTCCAACTCCAGAGCTGCACTATTGACCATTGTACAGTATCACTATTACCATTTATTTATTCCCTCAACAAATACGTATTAAGCTCGCATGTCAGGCATTGAGTTAAGTGCTGGGGAAAGAGGAAAGAAGAAAATAGCCATAGTTCTTGCCTTCATAAAACTTGGCAGAGGGAGAAAGACAGGCACTGAACAGCTAAACACATAAATAACTATGTTGTTATCACTATGATAAGTGCTGAAAAGGCCTGCTACAGAGGACAGGCGTTGTGAGAGCATAAAACAAGTCGCCTTGATCTAGATTGAGGGTTAGGGAATGCCTCTCTGAGAAAGAAACATTTAGACAAAAACCTTAAAAATGAATGCAATCCCAGCACTTTGGGAGGCCAAGGCAGGCAGATTCCCTGAGGTCGGGAGTTCAAGACCAGCCTGACCAATATGGAGAAACCCCGTCTCCCTTAAAATTACAAAATTATCTGGGCGTGGTGGTGCATACCTGTAATCCCAGCTACTCGGGAGACTAAGGCGGGAGAATGGCTTAAACCCAGGAGGCGGAGGTTGTGGTGAGCCAGGATCATGCCCTTGCTCTCCAGTCTGAGCAACAGGAGTGAAACTCCATCTCAAAAAAAAAAAAAAAAAAAAATGCAAATTGTCCAGGCAGAGAGAGCAGAAAGCTTTAAAAAGTCAGGTGCGACCCACAGACAGAGAAAATGACATGGATGTGTTGAGATGAGGAAGTTGTCATCTGTGATCCTGCAGATGCAAGAACAGGGCAAACCATGCCCCATCTGAGGAGTCCCGCTGAGGAGGTAAGCCTTTATCCTTCCTAAAACAAGAGGAAAACAGAAATGAGATTTAAGTGGGAAGACAATATGATCACTCATGAGGATTTGCCAGGATCAATCCACCTGTCTCCCTCTTTGAATCCTCTTTAGTGACAAAATGCTTACAAATTTTTTTTTTTTTTTTTGAGGCGGAGTCTCGCTCTGTCGCCCGGACTGGAGTGCAGTGGCCGGATCTCAGCTCACTGCAAGCTCTGCCTCCCGGGTTTATGCCATTCTCCTGCCTCAGCCTCCGGAGTAGCTGGGACTACAGGCGCCCGCCACCTCGCCCGGCTAGTTTTTGTATTTTTAGTAGAGACGGGGTTTCACCGTGTTAGCCAGGATGGTCTCGATCTCCTGACCTCGTGATCCGCCCGTCTCGGCCTCCCAAAATGCTGGGATTACAGGCTTGAGCCACCGCGCCCGGCCAAAGAATTTTCAGTACTATTTTTAATCACCTTATCCTCTCTTTAGTATGTAAGAGACAGAAATAGTTACAAATGATAGTGGCGCTATGGCTTGCCATCACAGTCTCACTTCCATAATGAGACATCCCTCAGCTCTGGGAGTGCTTGCCACCTGCACACAATCCTCATGTCAGCCCTCTTCCGGAACTTCTGTGGCTAAAGAAACCTGCCATGCGCAGGGGCAGCCTGAATACAATCCACAGGTATAAAGGCCTGGTCTGTCTACCGACTCAGGACAACTGTGAGCTTCAGAGCATCTGAACCCTCTGTGGGATCAGCTGAAGCCTTTGTTATAATGGCATCTGATGTACCCCAAAGCAATTTGGCCAGTAACAATCCAGAGTTACCTCCAATCCCATAAGTTAAGGACACAGTCCCAAACATGACTGAAGATGTCCCCACTCCAGACACCATCCATAAGTTCAGGGGTCTGCAGGCCACCAGCACTTCTGCCCGACTGACTACAAATTCAGAGTTTCTCACAACTCCATCATATTTGATAATTTGCTAGAATAACTTACAAAACTCAGGAAAGCACTATACTTATGGTTGCTGTTTTATTATAAAGGGAACAAATCAGAGCTTTTGTGTCCTCTCCCCATGGAATTAGAACATGTGACCTCCCTCACATCCATGTCCTCACAAACCAGGGTGTTCCACTGAGCTTCAGTGTCTGCAGTTTTCACTGGGGTTTCATTATGTAGCCATGATTGATTGACTGATTCACTGGCTTCATGATTCAACTCAATTTCCAGCCTCCTTTCCCTGCTTAAAGGTCAAGAGATTGGGCTGATAACATGTGGCTCAAAGCTTCAGCCCTTTAATCACTTGGTTGCTCTTTCTGGGATGACCAGTCTCCATCCTGAGTTATCTCCTTAGCACTAATTCAGATGTGGTCCAAGGGCCCAGCATAAAGAGAGTAACTCTCTTTAGGGAATAAAGGGAATACATAAACCTAAAGAGAATACATAACGAGAATAAAGGGAATACAAAAACCGGGATACATAAACCAGGAAGTCACTGCATATTCCCTAAAGAGAGCAACAAAGATACTCTTAGGACTTAGGAGGCCCCAAGGACGTAAAATGAACCAATCCCATGAATCAGGGACAAAGGCCAGTAAAATTCATTGTTATGTAACAGCATCACAGTCAACTTTTCCTTATCTGATTCTACTTTTATCTTTTCTTTCCACTGATAGTGATCCCAAGTGTACTTCTTAATAAATTTCCTAAATGCTCATCTTTGCCTCAGAGTCTGGTTTTCATGGAAGCTGACCTAAAAGATTTGGTGCCAGAAGTGGTGCCAGAAGGAAAGCAGACATTATGATTGGATTTTGGAGTTGGTCACCCATTGCTGGTTGGCAATGAATCTGTGGTGGAGGTAGGACACAAGGAAGCAGGGCAGTTGTTAAAACTTTCACCTGTAGCTTACTGGGAAAAAAGCATGTGGTGTACTGCAAAAGGCATTCAGTTCTTACATATGGGGGAACTAATAACTATAAGCTCCCTAGAATTTGATGGCTACTTGCTAAGTAGAATTAATGTTTTGGGGAGAGATAATGAAAGGCTGGAAGTGATTTATCTGCAGTCCAAAACTAAGCATGAAAACCAGAAATCCTATGAGGGAGCATATAAAAAAGTTTTCATTTCTTGCAGTGGGAAGGCAGAGAAAACTGAAAAGCAGTTCCAGGACTCAAACATAATAGTAGCAGAAAATTAAGTGGAAACTTCCAAAGAAGATTCAACTCTCCACTTAGGCAATTGTGATATACCAAGGTTACAACCCTGGATGGGAAAGAGTGGGACTCTGACACATGGGTGGGGACATTTGGGTAGATGTACCTGAAAAATTTTGAATCCCTAGATTCCCCTCAACCCACTGAGTCTGCCAAAGTACCCTACCTTTCCATATTAAAAGCTCATGTTCCTCTCTTATAAAATGATGCAGAAGTTTCCTCTCTGCAGAATAACATCTACCACCCTTTTCAGGATACATAAACCAGGAAGTCACTGCATATGATATTCCAGGGACATCACTACATATGATAAAAGTGTATCATAAACATCCATCTTTGGCTTAATTTGGCTGTTCAGATTGAGCACTTCCTTTGATGGTTGCCCATTTAATTTCTTCCAGATGCCTTATTTAATTTATTGTCTCCAAAACCTCCGTGAGTAAAGCTCCTTTGACTGCCATTTCTTACAGGGGGAAGGCAGAAAAAAGTATATGATATAAGTATCACATGATACAAAGTCATATCACTACATATGATATTCCAAGGACATCTGATATGGTGTGGCTGTGTCCTAACCCAAATCTCATCTTGAATTGATGCTCCCATAATTTCCATGTGTCATGGGAGAAACCTGGTGGGGGGCTACTGAATCATGGGGGTGAGTCTTTCCCATTCTGTTCTAGTGATAGTGAATAAGTCTCAGGAGAGCTGATGTTTTTATAAAGGGGAGTTCCCCTGCACATGCTCTCTTGCCTGCCACCATGTAAGACGTACCTTTGCTCTTCCTTTGCCTTCTGCCATGATTGTGAGGCGCCCCCAGCCATGTAGAATTGTGAGTCCATTAAACCTCTTTCCTTTAAAAATTACCCAGTCTTAGGAATGTCTTTATTAGCAGCATGGGAACAGACTAATACAACATCAGAGGACTCATAATATTGGCATGTAATCCTACTCAAAGAAGCTGTAGGGCCCAGCCAACAGGTACCAGCAGGAACCAGGAGAGTAGGCACAGGACCAAATTCTTTTTTTTTTTTTTTTTTTTTTTGAGACAGAGCTTCGCTCTTGTTGCCCAGACTGGAGTGCAATGGTGCGATCTTGGATCACTGCAACCTCCACCTCCTGGGTTCAAGCGTTTCTCCTGCCTCAGCCTCCTGAGTAGCTGGGATTACAGGCGTGTGTCACCATGCCCAGCTAATTTTGTATTTTTAGTAGAGATGGGATTTCTCCATGTTGGTCAGGCTGGTCTTGAACTCCCAACCTCAGGTGATCTGCCTGCCTCAGCCTCCCAAAGTGCTGAGATTACAGGCGTGAGCCACCATATCTGGCCAACGACCGAATTCTGAAAGTTATGAATGGCAGGGTGGGGAAGTGGAGCATACAGTTAGATAAGGGAGAATTTATCAAGTTGGTAATACTCTCCTAGCATACAGGATTTAACACTCATGCAAGGATCCTGGTGATAGTGTAAACACACTTAGGATGTCATCTAGAAGCACAGAGAAATCAATGGCTCACAGTACACCAGGTTACATAGAGATGCCAAAACTGCTTTGGTTTACATTGTAAGGAGGGACTAAATGGCTCAAAGAAGTGAGCATGCTAGAGTGAATATACTTATATAAAAATGGAAAACCCAACAGATCAATATATTTCAAAGGAAACTTCAGAGAATATACCTCTTACCAAATCAGTAAGGAATGATCTGGTTAGAGAGGAATCAGCATCACTCTAAGACTCAGCAGTGGTTCTCTCTGTAGTCCAGGGTGAAGGCAGAAGAAACCATTTCAAAACTGGGTGCACTGAGAGCAGTAGAGATGATAGAACCTTGTGACATTGAAGTGACATGATGGCATTCAAACTTCAAAAGCCAAATGGACACTGCAAGGCAAGAGTGGCAGTTCAAGGGGCTTTACCCACAGATGTTTTGGAGATGACAAATAAGCCATCTGGAGCAAAATAAATGGGCAACCATCAAAGAAAGTCTTCAATCTGAACAACCCAATTAAACCAAGAATGAATGATCAAGAGGTTAAAGGCTGATGTTGTGATACAAGGTCATGATCACAAGCCCAGTTTCTGGACTTGAACCAGTTTTTGGACCTAGAATATATTTAATTGGAGGGAGAGGGACTGTCCCCAGAAGAAAGAACTCTGCAGCATCAGAACAAGTGTACACAGTAATAATTCCCCAAGTCCTTCCCTCAGGTGATCCATAGCCATTTACTTAGATAGTCATACACTGGGGAAAAGGGAATATCCAAATATTTCAAGGACATCATGGACACAGTGTGTAAAATGACACTGATACCAAGAGACTCAGAGTTTCATTATTGGCCGTTTCTTAGCATGGAGATATATGGAAGTCAAGACTGGATGTCTGGCCCAGGTCTAGCTCATGGTAAATCTACAGCATTCTCAAACTACTTGCTATGCCCCAAGTATACAAACATACACATAGAATATACATCCTTAGTAGTTTGTGCAACCCCGATATTAAATTCTGGATCTGTAAGGGGTAAGAGCTATCATACTGGGGAATTCCAAGTGGAAGTTTAGGAAATTGCACACACTTCCTATCCCCTGAAAACTCAGTCAAGATACTAAATAAAAAACAGCCCAGGATGGAATTACCAGTTTCAACTCTGGCATGTAAAGAGCTTGGAAGTTACTGCTCCCATTCTTACAAGAAGAAAAGCTGAAAACCAATGGCTTTTCTTAGAGCCATTAGAGAACCAGGTTGCAGGGTAAATTACCATGCTGACATCTGAAGAGACATGCAAGTTCAAAGAGTCACAGCAGAGATCTGCTTACTTTGAGCAGAAGCAACCAGAACCATAAATTGGTAGAAACACTTAAGTGGTTACTTTGACAAATTTATAGAGGCCGAACTGTCTAGATGAACTGTCTAGATGATGAGAAACTCCTGGGTATTTTAACGTTAGAGAGACCCCCAGACTTTAATGGGTTTTCCTCCAGAAACCCACTCAGTTTGCACAATGAAAAGCCAAGAAAGATGTCCCTGTGGCTCGGGCAGAGAAAGAGGAAGAGTAACCATTGTGAAGCATGACCAGAACATTGTCCACATAGAAGTCCTACTTTCCAGGGAAAAGACTTTATGGGAGCCTTATCCCAACTTGGAAATGGGCGTTTCACCTACACCCAGCCCTCTAGCCTTTTTGTCTACCTAAGGAAATTTTAAAAAGCTAACAAACATTTGTGAAGGTCACAGCTTAGGGACATAGGCCTATTAAAAGACTAAGATTTAATTACAGGATTACAAAACAGCCCAGGCACAATGCCTCACACCTATAATTCCAGCACTTTGGAAAGCCAAGATGGGCACATCACTTGAGCCAAGGAGTTCAAGAGCAGCCTGGGCAACATGGTGAAACCCAATCGCTACAAAAAATACAAAAATTAGCTGGCGTGGTGGCAGGCGCCTGTAGTTCCAACTACTCAGCAGAGAAGCAGGGGTGGGTGTGAGCCCAATTGCTCAAGCCTGGGAGGCAGAGGATGCAGTCAGCCGAGATCGCACCGCAGCACTCCAGCCTGGGTGACAGTGAGACCCTGTCTCAAAAAAAAAAAAATTACAAAACACTTTCCCTTCCCACTCCTTTCTACCACACCAACATAACTCTAGTATAATAGCAGTGGATTGCGGCTGGAAAAGCCGCAAGACACAGACTCTAACTGAGGAGGCGTTCCCAGAGAATCCCAAAATCAACAGGGGAGACTAGAGAACACTAACGGAATTTGAAACCTCTAGCCCCTCTAGCTATAGCAAACATTAAACACAGTCCAACTTCTAGCCAGATTAACATAAAACCTAACATTAAATGTCTATTTACTTCGGTTCCTATTACTCAATGCATCACACTAGATTTCAACAAAAAATTGCAAGGCATACTAAAAGACAAGAGAAAACACAGTCTGAAGAGACAAAGCAAGCATTGGAGTCAGACTGAGATACGACATAGATTTTGGAGTTATCAGACAGAAAATTTAAAATCACTATGATTAATGTGCTAAGGACTCTGATGAAAAAAGTAGACAACATGCAAGAGCAAATGAGTAATATAAGATAGATGAAAGAATAGTAAAGAAATGCTAGGAATAAAAAATATTAAAATATAAATGAAGATTGCCTTTGATGGGCTCATTAATAGATTGGACGTGGCCAAGGAAAGAACCCATGAGCTTGAAAATAGTTCAACAGAAACTTCCCAAACTGATATGCAAAGAGAAGAAATAATTGAAACCGGAACAGAACATACAAGAACTTTGGGACATTTCAAAAGTGTAACTATGTGTAATTGGTACCAGAAGAAGAATAAAGACAAAACAGAGCAGAAGAAATATTTGAAATAATAATGGTAAAAATTTTTTCAAAATTAATGACAGACATACAACCACAATCCAGGAAGCTGAGGATGGATCAAACAGGATAAATACCAAAACACATATGACTAGGCATATCATACTCAAACTGCAACAAAGCAAAGACAAAGAGAAAATATTTAAAGAAGTGAGAGAAAAAAAATTTTTGCCTACATAGGAACAAAGATAATAATCACAGTGGACTTCTCATCAGAAATCTTCCAGGCATAGTGACTCACGTCTATAATTCCAACACTTTGGGAGGCTGAGGGTTGGGGACCACTTGAGCCCTCCACGGTAGTTCAAGAGCAGCTTGGGCAACATAGCAAGACCCCATCTCTACATGGAAAAAAAAAAAAGAAAGAAAGAAAAGAAAAAAAAAAAAAAGAAACCAAGCAAGAAAAGAATGTAGTAAAGTATTTAAAATGCACCAAGCTATAATTTTAGGTACAGAAAAATTGTCCTTCAAAAGTGAAAGAGAAATTTTTAGTCAACAAAAAATGAGAGAATTCATTGCAAGCAGAACTGCATGCAAAGAATATTAAAAGAAGTTCTTCAAGGAAAAAGAAATGACATAAGTCAGAAACTTAGACCTACATAAAGGGAGAGCATTGGAGAAGGAATAAATGAAGGTAAAATAAAATCTCTTAGTTTTTCATTCTTAATTGATCTGACAGATAACAGTTTGTTTAAAGTATGAGTAACAATGTCTTGGGAGATTAGAGCATAGAGACAAGTGAAATGAATGGCACCAATGTAATGAGGGATGGGAGAAAGTGGAGTTATTCTGTTGGTGTAAGTTACCTACACTACATGTGGAGCAGTATAATGTTATTTGAGGATGGACAAAGATTAGGTTAAAATGTATATTGAAAACTCTAGGAGGTCAGGTTGGGGAAGATAGTGGAGCAGGAAGCAAAAGTAATCTGTCTCTCCATGCAGGCAACAATTGCACTGGCAGAATCTGTCTTACCTAACTACTTCTGGAGTCTATTGAAGGCTTGAAACTTCTAGAGGAAGATTTGAAATGTAAGTTGTGGTTAATTTCTGTCAATTTCAGCACTTAGCACAGTAGCAACTACCTATCTCTCACTACACATCTGCAAGGCAGGCAGCAGTGCATAGGTTCCTGAAACAGTTTACAGTTTGGGGGGTTGAGCAAAAAGGACTCTGTCCTTCAAATATCAGTACTCTGTGCTCAATCGCTGAATATCAATTTTTTTTGTTTTTTGTTTTTGACAGAGTCTCGCTCTGTCATCCAGGCTGGAGTGCATTAGTGTGATCTCAGCTCACGGCAGCCTCTGCCTCCTAGGTTCAAGTGATTCTCCTGCCTTAGCCTCCCGAGTAGCTGGGATTACAGGCGCCTGCCACCACACCCAACTAATTTTTGTATTTTTAGTAGAGATGGAGTTTCACCATGTTGGCCCAGGCTGGTCTTGAACTGCTGGCCTCAAGTGATCCATCTAGAAAGTGCCAGGATTACAGGCGTCAGCCACCAGGCCTGGCCCTGAATGTCACTTCTGAACACAAAAGTTCATAGAGATACAAAGAGGTGAGTGGCCATTATTGTTGCACCTACCCCGATTTGTTGCAAACTCTCCCAGCTCAAGTGACTTTGGGGAATTTAAAAAGACAGCACCTTTCCCTCCCTACTTCATTTTTTTCTTTTTCTCTCTTCTGGACCCAGAGATTTAAAAAAATGACATTAAAAACAACACATATAAGAAAAAATAGAAAGTGACTAAACATGCCCAGGGTAGGACCCAGAAAAGACCTGAGAAGACCTTAAGACTCTTGGCCCAGAGACAAACTACAATAATTAAAAATAAATAAACAAAAACAATAAGAAAAACCAGCAAACCCTGGGAAGAAGGAGAATCTCATTTCCAGAGTTATCACATTATTGAATTCAAATGTTCGGTTTTCAACGACAAAAAAAAAAATCATAAAGCATATAAGGAAACAGGAAAATATGGCCTAGTCAAAGGAAAAACAGTAAACAGAAACTGTCCCTGAAACAGACTTGATGGTGGATCTACTAAATTGTCTTAAACATGCCAAAAAAAAAAAAAAAAAAAAAAAATCCTAAAAGAAAAGATGAAGAAAGTCAAAAGTAGTGTATGAACAAAACGGAAATATCAATAAAAAGGTAGAAGAGCCAGAAAGAAACCTAAAAGAAAGTCTGGAGCTGAAAAACCCAGTAACTAAAACGAAAATTTCACTGGAAGTATTCAAAGGGAGATTTGAACAAGTAGAAGAAAGAATGAGCAAATTTGAAGATAAAATAATGGAAATTATTGATTCTGAGAAATAGAAAGGAAAACAACTTAAGAAAAGTAAACAGATCCTAAGAGACTTATGGGACACCATTGTAGCAGGCCAGGTTTCCATTAGCAACCAGAACAGTTTCCACTGTTTACTATAATTATGATGAAGCCATAAGTTAAACATTAAAGAACTGGAGAAACTGGTGCCTGAGTATTAGGGTTGGAATAAGAAAACAAACCCATTAAGATCCAGCCTGGTTTTTCTCAGACCCTAAAGTCTGAACGAATAATAAAAGCATTCTTACACATACACCTTGTACCAGGGCCCACTTAAGATTAAGAAACTTTCAGCTGGGCACGGTGGCTCACGCCCGTGGTCCTAGCACTTTGGGAGGCCAAGGCGGGCGGATCACCTGAGGTCAGGAATTCAAGACTAGCCCTGCCAACATGGTGAAACCCATCTCTACTAAAAATATAAAAATTAGCCGGGTGTGGTGGCACGTGCCTGTAATCCCAGCTACTCAGGAGGCTGAGGCAGGAGAATCGCTTGAACCCAGGAGGCAGAGGCTGCAGTGAGCTGAGTGCACCATTGCACTCTAGCCTGAGAGACAAGAGCGTAACTCCATCTCAAACAAACAAACAAACAAACAAAGAACAGATTAAGAAACTTTCCAAGACTTCAGAGAAAGCTTCCCAGACCCTAGACCCTAGTTAAAGATTAGATATAGAGTGAATGAAACACTCCTGCTTGTAGATGCAATTCCACATGTAGCATGGAGCTTAAAATGTGTATCAGCACTAGGAAAAAACTTGTAACTTTGAGTTGGTCTGGTGAGTTACTCCGACCTTCTCCCTGTAACTAGTTGCAGAAATAAACTCCCTACTTTCTCAGCCTGTCTGCATCTTGTTATTGGATCACAGAAACAAGCAGCCAGAACTTGTTCTGTCCAGGAACAAATCTGGCGACTCCACAGGGATGGATCTGTGCTCAGTGGCCAGTGGCTTGTAAGTCGAGAGTCATCGGGAGACTCCCAACAGCTGCCAGGTAAGGTTTGTCCTGGGGAGTCTCCCAAGGACCTTCCGGGATGCAAAGACCCCCTGTCTCTCTATTACTGGGGAACAACAGAGGCTGGGAGTGAAGCTGCTGAAAGGGTTAAGTAAAACCTGATCGAAACCTGGGAGTCTATTGTTTTCTCTGTTTGAACTCATGTAGCCATTTTTTTCAGTACTGTTGAGGAAACAATAGGACTCCTTTGTATACCTGGTCATGATTAATACTGAGTGTCAACTTGATTGGATTGAAGGATACAAAGTATTGATTCTGTGTGTGTCTATGAAGGTATTGGCAAAGGAGATTAGCATTTGAGTTAGTGGGCTGGGAAAGGCAGACCTACTCTTAATCTGGGTGGGCACAATCTAATCAGCTGCCAGCGAGATTAGAATACAAGCAGGCAGGAAAATGTGAAAAGAGAAACTGGCCTAGCCTCCCAGTCTACATCTTTCTCCTGTGCTGGATGCTTCCTGCCCGTGAACATCGGACTTCAAGTTCTTCAGTTTTGGAACTCGGACTGGCTCTCCTTGCTCCTCAGCCTGCAGATAGCCTATTGTGGGATCTTGTGATCATGTGAGTTAATACTTAATAAACTCCCCTATATATATATATATTCCATGAGTTCTGTCCCTCTAGAGAACCCTGATTAATACACCTACTTTACAAAGTTAGAGGACCTATTTGCATTTGTTCGTGGAAATTCATTCGTTCTGTTGGTCTGATATGAAGTTTAGAGTACTCAGTATGGGCAACACTGCATCTATCCCTACAAATAGTCGTCCCGGAAGAGTTTTGTCAGATTGGAAGCACATTGGTTATCCACCAATGACAAGAGACTTAATATTCTGTTTTAACACATCTTGGCCAACATGTTTTGGGGTCTGAGAAATGGTAGCCAGTTTTTGGATCTTTAAATTTTCATACCATTTATCAATCAGAATTGTTCTGCCAGAGGTCAGGCAAATGAGGTGAAATACCTTATTTCTGGGCATTAGTGATGCTATTGAAAAGGGAAAAAAACTAATGGTGCAATGCACTGCTAAGTCTGTCCTGACTCACAAGGGGAGGAAGAGAAAAACCTCTGAAACCCAACTTAGTGAGTAGTTAATGAATACCCTAAACCCCACAGTAGCTACTGCTGCAGCTCAGGAAAGAGAGGGAATGC
This sequence comes from Piliocolobus tephrosceles, assembly GCF_002776525.5. NCBI lineage: Eukaryota > Metazoa > Chordata > Mammalia > Primates > Cercopithecidae > Piliocolobus > Piliocolobus tephrosceles. Next base: position 161,201,360 of record NC_045436.1, on the reverse strand, counting down.
CACCCCTAGAGTATAGGAAGGCAGCAGGGCTAGGGTCTCCCTCTAAGACTAGGCAAGGTACTAATTTTGGCCAGGGAGTCACTGAGTCTGGAGCAGGGCAGTTCCCACTATAACAATATTCAGTAGGAGTCAATCAGCAAGGAGCTCCAGTCAACATTATTGGGCCTGTAATACCACTGTATTTGCTACCCAGTGCCCACCTGGGCAGATGTGCAGGCTCTCCTAAACATTATGCTCGCTGCAGATGAGCAGCAGCTGGTTTTAAATAAAGTGAAGCAAGAGGCGCAATGACTTCATGATGAAAATTCAGACAACACAGATCCTGATGGAGCAATTCCCCACAGGGACCCTAATTGGGATATTGTAGAGGACATACATCCCACTGTAGCTAACCCATATACTACGTTCATTTCTCTTCCTGGAGATTATAAATGGTTTACAGTATTGGATTTAAAAGATGCTTTCTTTTGCATACCCATAGACACAGAAAGTCAACTGTTGTTTGTCTTTGAATGGACAGATCTTGAAGTCGCAACATGGTTTCAGTATCATTGGACCGTGCTCCCATTGGGATTTAAAAACTCTCCAAATATATTTGGGGAAGACTTGGCTTGAAATTTAAAGAATTAAAAATTGGAAAATGGTGTGTTGTTACAGTAGGTGGGTGATTTACTAATACCTAGCCTCCCTGAATGGGAATGTCGGAATAATACCATTAAAACTCTGAACCACCTAGCAACCTGTGGGTATAAGGTTTCAAGCAAAAAGCCTCAAATATGCCAACAAACTGTGGCATACTTAGGTTTTCTCTTACAGAAGGGAACCAGAGCTCTAACAGTGGAAAGGTAAAATGCAATTGCTTCCATTGCAGCACCCACTACCAGAAGGTAGCTGAGAGGATTTCTAGGCATGGCCGGGTTTTGTTAGATCTGGATTCCTAACTATGAACTACCAATGAAGCCACTATACAGTCTGTTAAGGGAGCTAACAATGATGCCTTTGACTGGGAGCAAAACACCAGCACCCATTTGGACAACTGAAATGTAAGTTAACCTCTACCCTATTCCTGGGGCTCCCAAATCCTCATAAGCCCTTTCAACTGTACATGCATGAGAGACTGGGTCTAACACTGAGGATCCTTACACAGAAATTAGGAGACATATTGCTATCAGTAGGCTCAGTTTCTTAAACAACTGAATAATGTAGCCAAAGACTGGCCCCTGTTCAAGGGGGGTCACTGCCACCTGCCTACTATTAAAGTTGACTTGGGGTAGCCTGTCACTGTCTATGTGCCTCACCAAGTACTAGTGTTAGTAGAACAAAAGGGAGGCTACCGGCTGATAGTGGGCAGATTGAGCAAATACCAGGCCACACTCCTAGATGAACCCACAGTAAAATTGCAGATTACCAGAGCCTTGAACCCAGCTACTTTACTTCCCTCTACCGAAGAGCCAAAAGAACTTATGCATAATGTTTACAAATTATTGACTAAGGTGTTTTCCAGTCACCCTAATTTAAAGGACACAGCCCTGCCATATGCAGACTGGACATTGTTCATGGATGGGAGCAGCCTGGTAACCAACAGAAAAAGAAATGCTATATATATCATGGTAACCTTTTCAGAGGTCACAGAAGCCAGTACTTTACCACTAGGAACCTATGCACAGAGGCGGAACTGATCATCCTTACAAGAGCCCTGCATTTGTTCCAAGTAAAAAAGGCACTTGGAATAAATTGGCAACTACACTCAGCATGGAGACCACAGTCTTCTGGACAGACTGAAAGGAAAATCCAACACTAGAAACAGTTATTGCCACACTGTGCCAGGAAACTCAACCAAAATGAATTCAGGTACTTGGCATTGCATTGCTCTGGGTAAGAATGCCCTCCCCAGATGTGGGATTAGGTTAAGTCCTATGAAATGATATATGAGAGACCCTTTACTGCTAATCCATCTTGGGTTACTAGGGTGCCCCTTAATAAAAAGTCAGCCATTAAACATTGTGTTACTCACTTGGGACAACTTCTTAACGTTTTACATAAGCCTGCTTTCAGCAACAGCATTATGAACTCAGCAGAGCCACACCACTCATTCCAGTCCTGTGATCAAGTACTGCTAAAGAATAGATGGGAACAGGCCCAACCCAGCAGCTACAGGAGAAATGGAAAGGGCCCTAATGGTGCTGCTAACCGCCAGTTCAGCACTGAAACTGGCAGGCATCAAGCCATGGATCCACTACACACGGTAAAGAAGTTCCTGCCAAAAGAAACATTCACAACAGAGGACCCCAAGATAGCCAAATAGGAGGCAGAACCCCTTGGAGGCCTAAGATTTCTGTTCAAAAAATGATAGGATTTTTCTTTATAGTATTTTTTCTTACTTCATCTTTTGTTGTTTCTTTCTATACTCCTAACCTTTTCCTACAATGGTGTATTAGTTCGGACTCACACTGCTATAAAGATACTACCTGAGACTAGGTAATTTACAAAGGAAAGATGTTTAATTGACTCACAGTTCTGTATGGCTGGGGAGGCCTCGGGAAACTTACAATCATGGCGGAAGGTGAAGGGGAAGCAAGCATGTTCTTCACAAGGTGGCAGGAGAAAGAGAGCGAGCAATTCCCACACTTTAAAACCCTCGGCTCTTGTGAGAACTCACTCACTATCATGAGAACAGCATGGAGAAAATCACCCCCATGATCTAATCACCTCCCATCAGGTCCCTCTCTCGACACATGGTGATTTCAATTGGAGATGAGATTTGGGTGAGGACACTGAGCCAAACCATATCAAACAGGCATAAGACTATGCAAATAGATTACAGCAAGACTCATGCTGGGTCTGTGGTCTATTACCCCTCTCTAGCACCAAGGCACTGCTTTGGTGGGTCTCCCCCATACAATGAAGAGATTAGGTTTCTTTATAGGTCTTAAACCATGGACAGGGTTGCAGATGGCTGGGGAAACTAGAAAAAATATTTCAGAATGGCCTATAAAGAAAACTTCAAATGATCACAGGTTCCTCCTTGAGCTGCAGTTAAAACTGATTCCTGATAACTCAGGAAACATTGTTTTAGCTTTTAAGGATATGCACCAACAGATCAAGGCAATCTCTAGTCCTGCACTGTCTCTCAATGAACTGATAGCATCTTGATTTGATGGGGACCTTCCTGTGGCAGAAAATTCTTGTTGTCTTAGGTGTCCTCCTCCTGGGCATAAGTATAACACTATGTTGTGGACTACATTTTTTGTTTGTTTGTTTATTTTTGAGATGGAGTCTCGCTCTGTCGCCCAGGCTGGAGTACGTTGGCACGATCTTGGCTCACTGCAAGCTCCGCCTCCTGGGTTCACACCATTCTCCTGACTCAGCCTCCCAAGTAGCTGGGACTACACTCACCTGCCACCACGCCCAGCTAATTTTTTGTATTTTTAGTAGAGATGGGGTTTCACCATGTTAGCCAGGATGGTCTCGATCTCCTGACCTTGTGATCCACCCGCCTTGGCCTCTCAAAGTGCTGGGATTACAGGCGTGAGCCACTGCGCCTGGCCATTGTATTGTTGTATATTGTTGTATACTGTTCCAAAGCATTCCTTGAGCTCATAAGATCATGTTTCAACAAGCACTGCCTTTGAGTCCCCGAAGTTGAGAACATTACTGATGCCAAATAAACATCTTCTATTCCAGTGCCCCCGACAATGACCCTCTCCAGCAGGAAGTAGCCAGAGAGAATACATTGCTGACTTTCTCTTAGTTTGTCACGTCATAGTTTGTACTCTTGTACTAATCTTTTAACAAATCAGTGCTTGGGAAAATTAACTAACATGATAGAAATCATGTAAAAATTGACAGTGGGGATTGTGATGAACTAGGTTTCCATTAGCAACCTTTACTATAATTTTGATGAGTGCACAAGTTAAATATGAACTTATCTTAATATTAACTTCCTCCATACTATGCATGGAATTGCAACTACAAACAGGAGTGTTTCATTCAATCTATACCTAATCTTTAACTAGGGTCGCAGGTCTGAAAAGCTTTCTCTAGAGTCTTGGAAAGTTTCTTAATCTTAAGTGGGTCCTGGTGTGAGGTGTATGTATAAGAATGCTATTATTACTCTTTAGGGTATCAGAAAACCCAGGCAGGGTATTAATGTGTTTGTTTTCTCATTCCAGCCTCATACTGAGGCGCCAGTTTCTCTAGTTCTTTAACGTTTAACTTCAGCATTCATCAAAAACTCTAGTAAAGGGTTAGTGGAAACTTACTGTTCTTGTTGCTAATGGAAACCTGGTCTGCCTGCCACACCATCAAGTAGACCAATATACACATTATGGGAGTTCCAGAAGGAGAAGAGAGAAAGAAAAGGGAAGAGAGAATATTTCAAGGAATAAAGTCTGTAAACTTCCCAAACTGTACTTCATGAAAGTCTCTTCATGAAGAGACAAAAGACATTATCAACAGAGTAAAAAGGCAACCTACAGAATGGGAGTAAATATTCACAAATCATAGCTCTGATAGGGGATTAATGTCCAGAATATATAGGGAACCCCTACAATTCAGCAACAAAATAACAAAAAACCTGATTTGGAAATGGACAAAGGACTTGAACAAACATTTCTGCAGAGAAGATATCCAAATAAATACATAAAATGATGCTCAACATCACTAATCAGTAGGGAAATGCAAATCAAAACCACAATGAGAAACCACTTTACACCCATTAGGACGCCTATTATTCTTTTAAGAAAGAAATCAACAACTGTTGTAAGGGGTGTGGAGAAATTGGAAACCTGTGCATTGCTGGGGGCAATGTAAAATGGTCTGACCACTGTGGAAATATATAGAGTATAGAGATTCCTCAAATATTAAAAAATAGAATTACTTTATGTCTTAGTCCATTTTCTGCTGCTAGAACAGAATATCACAGATTGGGTAATTTACAAAGAACAGAAGTTTATTTGACTTACAGTTTTAGAGGCTGGAAAGCTGAAGAACATGGCATCATCATCTGGCAAGGGTCATCCCACATTGGAAGACTAAAGGCAGAAACAAGGGCATGAGACAGAAAGAAAAAGGGGCTGAACTCCCACAGTAACTCACTTTGGCACTAACAGCATTAGTTTATTCATGAGAGTAATGCCCTCGTGATCTAAACACCTCTTAAAGGCCCCACCTCCAAATACTGTTACAATGGCAACTACATTTCAACATGAATTTTGGAGGGGGCATTCAAACCATAGCACCATGTGATCCAGAAATTCTATATTTGGGTATATATGCAAGATAATTGAAAGCAAGGACTCAAAAAACAGATACTTGTACAAGAATGTTTATAGCAGCATTATTTACAGCAGCCAAAAGGGAGAAACAATCAAAGTGTCCACTGGCAGATGAATGAATAAACAAAATGTCCTATAGGCATAAATGGAGTATTATTTAGCCTTAGAAAGGAATGAAATTCTGACACATGCTACAACAGGGGTGTCCAATCTTTAGGCTTTCCTGGGCCACATTGGAAGAAGAAGAATTGCCCTGGGCCACACATAAAATGCACTAACGCTAACAGTAGCTGGTGAGCTGGGAAAAAAAAAAGGTTCATGCACAAATCTCATAATGTTTTAAGAAAGTTTACGAATTTGTATTGGGCCGCATTCAAAGTTGTCCTGGGCCTTATGTGGGCCACAGACTACAGGTTGATCAAGCTTGTGCTGCAACATACATGGATCCTGAAAACATTATGCTAAGTGAAATAAACTACACACAAAAGAACAAATATTATATGAGTTCACTTCTTTGAACTACCTAAAGTAGTCAGATTCATAGGCGGAAAGTAGAATGGTAGTTGCCAGGGGCTGAGGAGAAAGGGGGAATGGGGCATCATTGTTTAATGGGCACAGATTTTCAGTTAAGGAAGAGTGAAAAAGTTCTGGAGATGGATGGTGGTGACAGTTACACAACAATGTGAATGTACTTGATGCCACTGAACTGTACATTTAAAAATGGTTAAAATGGTAATTTTATTATTTGTGTATATTTTACCATGATAAAGCATCTTGGGAAAAAATATTAAAATGGTTGCCTCCTTAAAGACCTAAAAGACAAATAGTCTATGGTTCCCATTATATCTCCATTTAGATTAACCATCTGGCCTCTGCAAAATTCAGACAGATCGTGGAGAATGGCAGTGGATTATCAAAGACCTGACCTATTATTTTAACAGTATCTCCAATTACAGTTTCTGTTCTAGATCTATCTTTGTTAGAACAGGTAAGCATGGAGTCAGGTACATGATATGTGGCCAATGATTTGGCAAATCCATTCTTTCTCTATTCCTATAAAACATAGAATCAGAAATGATTCATGTTTCTTTGGAATGCACAACAATGTTCATTTACAGCTTTGTCCCAGAGCTATGTTAACTCTGCTGTCCTCTGTCATAACATAATCTGAAGAGACATGGACCAGCTGGAGGTGCTGCAGAATAAATAGCACACTGGTCCAGGAAATTGATGACATCATGTTAGTTGGACCAAATAAACAAGAGTGGCCAGGACGTTGAAGGCCTTGATAATTCACAGGCACTCTTGATGGAAATAAACCTTAAAGATTCAGAAGCACACTGCATAGGTAAATTTTGAAAAGTCTGGAGAACTGTCTGGGATATGTTAGGACATCCCCTACAAAGTAAAGGAGAAATTACTACATCTTGTAGTTCCCATCACAAGAATGGAAGCACATTGTGTGCTAGGTAGGCCTCTTCAGATTCTGTAGGCAATGTATTCCCAGAAGTACACTTCCAGCTCACATACTGGATGACATAATGGTTGCTATTTTTCAATGGGACCCATGGCAGGAAAGGATTCCACATCAAGTCCAAGCTTCAGGGCAAGCAGCTGGCCTCTTGGACTACATAATCCAGCAGACCCTATGCTATGAGGAATGTCAGTATTGTGAAAAGATGACATGTGGATTTTATGACAAGCCCTAATGGAAGAATCACAACATAGATCCTGCATAAAAGCCATATCATGGCAACAGAGAATTATACACCTTCCAAAAAATAAATGTTGGAATACAACTGGGCCCTAATAGAGACAAGTGCCTCACTATGGAGACACCAAAACTACCTCTCATGAGCTAGGCTTTATCACACCCACCAAGCGATAAATTAGGATGGGTCTAGATGGAAGAGGAACATCTAGGATTCAACATCAATAAAACCAGAGGGCACAAGCAAGCCGAGTGAGCAGGTAGCATGCAGGTAGCTCATGTCATCCACCACTGTTACACAGTACGTCTTCCCCAGCTCTGGGAATATGTGGGAGCAGCTTTGTACCAGTTCATAAGAGTTTCTTGTTAAATTTTCAGGAATCTTGCAAGCCTGTTGATGCCACGTTGGTAGGCTGAAATTCACCATAAGTACTTACAGAATGGAAAGTAGTTAATACTACAAATTGGGTCTTTTTTTCTCCTTTTCAGAAGGCTACTTGCTAAATATTCACCACCACATCACTGCTCAGCTCACATCCGTGACTACATGAGGGTCTACAATGACAAGTTGATGTAAGAGCTTGATTCACAAATGGCTCAACTTGGTATATTGGTACAAGCTAGATATAGATGATGGCTGTACAACAGCCCCACTCAGGATAGTCTTGAAAGGTAGTGGCAAGGGAAAATCCTCCCAGTGAGTAGTATTCCAGGAAGTCCACCTGGTCAGTCATTTTGTGTGAAAAGAAAAGTGGCCCTGCAGTTAAATAGACACTCAGGGACTCATGGGCACTATGATACAGCTTGACTAGGGTCTTGGAAGGTCTTGGAAGGTGAACACTTGGAAGATTGGCAGGCAACAAGGCCTATGAACATATGGAAGTAAATGAACTTATGGAAGTGAGCACAAAGTGTAAAAATCTTTATTCAGATGTTAAGGCCCATCAGAGCATCCATGACATAAGAGGCACTAAAAAAACAAAAACAAAATCAAACCAAAAAAACTACATGTCATTCAACTGGTAGCAGCCAGCCTCCGTCATCAATATGAGATCCCACATACTATTGTGTCACAAAGGGACTCATTTAGTATTAAAGGAGGCACAGAAACAGGAACATGACCACGAGATTCAATATTCGTATCACATAGCAAGAAACTGGTCCTGACAGAAGCACCAGATCAGAGACAGTGCCTTACGAGATGGCTTGCCATCCCTCAGAATGCAGTGCACTTTCTAAAGGAATGACCTTTACATGGTGCTATTTCCCCTGTAGGTAGAACACATAGGTCTAGGAATCGAGGAGTAAAAGTGAGAATACCCTTATTTTCCTTCACTCCCAATGATTCATTTCAGGAATTTGTGCTTTCCATTCTTGAAACTCCGAGTTTGTTTGTTTGTTTGTTTGTTTGAGACGCAGTCCTGCTCCGTTGCCAGGTTGGAGAGCAAAGGTGCGATCTTGGCTCACTGCAACCTCCACCTCCTGGGTTCAAGTGATTCTCCTGCCTCAGCCTCCTGAGCAGCTGGGACTACAGGCACATGCCACTATGCCCAGCTAATTTCTGTATTTTTAGTAGAAATGGGATTTCACCATGTTGGCCAGGATGGTCTCTGTCTCTTGACCTTGTGATCCACCCGCCTCAGCCTCCCAATGTCCTGGGATTACAGGCATGCGCCACTGCACCTGGCCAAAACTCTGAGTTTTTAACAATTAAGAGTCCAAGTTCTTAAGGAATACATCCACAAAGATTGTGACCTGAGTTCTTGAAGTTTCTCACACCAAAAGGCCAGGACAAGAAGAAGAGTTACCATTCTGGCAGAAGCAAATGGCCCCCGTCACCAGGAGGAGGTAAAGCTGCTGATACACAATAAGGGCAAGAAGGAAAAACATGTTTTCCACCAGGTGATCTATTTGAGTACCTTGGTATTCTGTGGAGCAATGTTGATAGTAAGCAGACAAGTGTAGCAGCCACAGCCTGACAAAGACATAGGTGACCAGGGACTCAGATCCTTAGGAGTTGATGGTCTGAGTCATACTTACAAATAAGCCACCAGGACCAGCAGAGGTGCTAGCCAGGTTTAAGGAGTCAAATAGATGACTAGTAGTACAGGGAGACAATGAGTATTAACTGCAGCACTGAAATCTACTGTAGCAGTGCTATCTGTGGATGATCCCACTCACCTTCATTCTCTTAGGTTTCCCCAGGGAAAAGGTGCTCCAGCATTCTGGAGAAGCTGTTCCTAAAACTTATACAAAGAAGTGGCTCTAGGCCAGTTACGGTGGCTCACACCTGTAATCCCAGCACTTTAGGAGGCCAAGGTGGGTGGATCACCTGAGGTCAGGAGTTCCAGACCAGCCTGACCAACATGGTGAAACCCCGTCTCTACTAAAAATACAAAATTAGTTGGCCGTGGTGGTGCGTGCCTGTAATCCCAGCTACTCAGGAGGCTGAGACATTGCTCGAACCTGAGAGGCGGAGGTTGCAGTGAGCTGAGATGGAGCCATTGCACTCTAGCCCAGCCTAAGCATCAAGAGTGAAACTCCATCTCAAAAAATAAAATGAAGAAGCAGCAAGAAGGAGAAGAAGTGACTCTAGGCAATGCAAAGATTGGACTGTAATAGATCCTGGAATGTGCCACCCAGACCTCCTTCAAGAATGAAGGACTGATTTCCTCATATTTGCAGGGAGTGCTGTCAGCAGACAGCCCTCAGTTGTCAGCCTCTCCAAGAATTTCCTCATTTGGAGAGAGCTACCTCACTCTAGGACACATCCCCTCCCCAGGTCAGCCTGTGTCTAATGACTGATCATTATGGGAATATATGCCCGGGCCCCTCCCTTCATAATCTGGGCCAAATTGAGAGGGCTATCCCAGCTTTAGAGTTCCCTTTGGAATCAGCTTAGGCTTTTTAAAAATAACTGCATTGGCCAGGCACGGTGGCTCATGCCTGTAATCCCAGCATTTTGGGAGGCCGAGGTGGACAGATCACCTGAGGTCTGGAGTTTGAGACCAGCCTGACCAACATGGAAAAACCCTCTCTCTACTTAAAATACAAAATTAGCTGGGCGTGGTGGTGCATGCCTGTAATCCCAGCTACTCAGGAAGCTGAGGCAGAAGAATCGCTTGAACCTGGGAGGCAGAGGTTGCGGTGAGCCAAGATCGCGCCATTACACTCCAACCTGAGTGACAGAGTGAGACTCTGCATCACACCCAAACTTTATCCTCCGCCCAATACCGTTTTATTGACTTTTTCTTTGGTGTGAATCCTGGGAGTCTTTCACAATAAACTTTCTGTGTGCTAACCTCAGTTTCCAAGACTGCTTCCCAAGAAGCCCAACTTAAAATACTGGGGTTGGTTTCTTCATTTTCAATTTGAATAACCTCCTAACAAATTCTGGATGAGTTGTCAGAGAGTTTGAAAGGTTTATGTTTTCAGCTGGGTGTGGTAGTTCACGCCTGTAATCCCAGCAATTTGGGAGGCAGGGCCGGCGGATCACTTGAGATCAGGAGTTTGAGACCAGCCTGGCCAACATGGCAAAACCGTCTCTACTGAAAATACAAAATGTAGCTGGGCATGGTAGTGCATGCCTGTAATCCCAGCTACTCCGCAGGCTGAGGCAGGAGAATCGCTTGAACCTCAGAGGCAGAGGTTGCAGTGGGCCGAAATTGCACCACTGTACTCCAACCTGGGTGACAGAGTGAGACTCTGTTTCAAAAATAAAAAAGTAAAAAAAGAGAAAGGCTTATGTTTTCAGTCATTCATTCAAGAAATACTTACTTTGCACCTATTATATATTAAGCACAGTTCCAGGTGCTAAGGCTATAATGATGAAAAAGATAAAGAAGATTCCTGGGCTCATGGAGTTTAAATTCTAGTAGAGGGTAACAAACAATAAGCAAGTAAATAAACAAATAGGATAATTTAATATATTAATGAGTGCTATAAAAATAATATAGGGCAGTATGATAGAAAGTGATTGGAGGTGCTGGTGGTGTGAAGGACTGCACTGAAAGTGGGTTTAGGGAGGGATTCTCTTAGAAGATGGCATTGAGCTAAGACAAAATGAAATCAGGTTTTTTTAAAAACTGGGGAAGAAACTCCAGGCAGACAAAAAAGCAAGCATAAAGAGGAAAAGGAGTGTGAGTGTGTAAAATATAGGTGGCATACAGTGGCTTATTCCTGTAATTCCAGCACTTTGGGAGGCCAAGATGGGAGGATCACTTGAGGCCAACAGTTCAAGACCAGCCTGGACAACATGGCAAAACCTCATCTCTACCTATGAAATATATGAAAAAGGTTGTAATGAATGGAGGTAGTGAACAAGATGAAGTAAACTGAGAGGAGGTCAGTGAGGGAGGCAGGAGCCAGATAGTGTTGGATTTCATGGGTCATTGTAAGGATTTCAGATTTGTTCTAATTTCAATTGGAATCCATTGGAGGATTTAAAATAAGGGAGCAATATTATCTGTTTTATTTTTCCGTAAGTCACTTCAGCTGGCATTAGAGAGTCAACTATGAGGAAAGAATGAAAAAGTGGAAGCTACTGAAGTATCCAGATGAGAAATGATGGTGATAGCTATGGTCTGAATGTTTTTGTGCCCCCAAAATTCCTTTGTTGAAACCTAATCCCCAACATGACGGTGTTAGGAGGTGGGGCCTTTGGGAGGTCATTAGATCATGCAGATGGAGCCTACATGAATGCCCTTATAGAAAAGCCTAAGAGAGATTCATCACCTTTTCTACCATGGGAGGAAGGCATCATCTGTAAACCAGAAAGCAAGCTCTCACCAGATATTGAATCTGCCAATGCCTTAATCTTAGACTTTTCAGCCTCCAGAACTGTGAGAAATAAATTTCTGTTGTTTACAAGCTATTCAGTCTATGATATTTTGTTATAGCAGCCTGAGTAGACTAAATCAGTGACTAAACCTAAGATGGTAGCAATTAAACAGGTAAGATGTGGTTGCACTTGGGATATACTTTAGAGGAAGAGACAATAGGACATGGCAATGTATTGTCTCAGCAGAAGGTTTGAGAATAGAAGGAAAGGAGAAGAATACAGGATGTCTGATCAACTGGGTGGATCATGTAACTATTTACTGAGATGGGGAGGATTGTGGTGAGTGGGGTTGAAGTGAATGAATCATGACTCTACTTTGGCCATACTAAATTTGAGATGCTTATTAGACATCCAAAAGTAGATATCAAGGACTCAGCTGTGTTTAATCTTAGGGTTGGAGATGTAAATTTGGAAGTCATCAGCATAAAGATGTATTTAAAAATATGCAAGTAGGTGAGATGACTTTATCCACATAGAGAAGTAGAGTGAGAACCAACCCTGGTGTTCTTGTATTCTTTCATTTGCCAGTACAGACAGCTGAGAAGTGTTAACCACCAAAACCAGCAAAAATGACAGAAGAACCAACCATCCAAACCACGTCCTTTAAGTCAAGAAAAATCAATGTCTCAAGAAAAAAAAAATCTTAAATGTTTCTAAGAAGCCAGGTGTGTTAGGCAAGATTGTGGCCTATGATCTTCATCCCCTAGTGTTTTACCTGTAATACTATGTTATAATTGCAGATGAAATTGATGTCACAGGGCCGGGCACAGTGGCTCATGCCTATGATCTCAGCACTTTGGGAGGCTGAAGTGGGAGGATCACTTGAGTCCATGAGCTAGAGACCAGCCTGGGCAACATGATGAAACCCTGTCTCTACAAAAAATAAAAATTAAAAAAAAACAAAATTGGGCATGGTGGTGCATGCCTGTAGTCCCAGCTGCTCAGGAGGCTGAGGTGGGAGGATCACTTGAGCCTAGGAGACAGAGGTTCCAGTGAGCTGAGATTGCATCACCGTGCTCCACCCTGGGCAACAGAGTGAGACTTCATCTCAAAAAACAAACAAACAAAAAAAAGGAATTGATGTCACATGTCACAAACTCTGAGATAGAGAGGTTTTCCCAGATTATGCTGGTGGGCACATGTAATCACATGGACCTAGAAAAATGGAAGAAGGCAGAATAGTCAGTCAGGGAGATGTGATTGATGAGGAGGTAGGAAAGATTCAAAGCAAGAGATTGGCCCAACCCAGCACTGCTGGCTTTGAAGATCAAGGAAGGAGCCATGAGCAAAGAAATGAGCACGACCTCTAGAAACTGGGAATGACCTTTAGCTGATAGCCAACAAGGAAACAGTCCTACAACCACAAGAAACCAAATTTTGTCAACAATCTGAATGAGCAAAAAAACAAGATTCTTCCCTGGAATTTCACATACTGACAATAAAGGATCAAAAAAGAGATACAGATAATGTCCTTAAAATGTCCTGTTAGAAAAAGAGATATTAAAAACAATCCCATTTATAATAGTAACAAAAAGGATGAAACAATTAAGTATAAATGTAATCAAGGAAGTGAACTATATATACTGTTGAACTATTTATGAAAACTTTAAAACATTAGTGAAAGAAATTGAAGACAAATAAATGGAAATATATCCTGTATCAATGAATTGGAAGAATTAATATTATTAAAATACCCATATTACCCAAAGCAATTACATTAGTCATTTTCTTACTTCTATAAAGAACTACCTCAGATTGGATAATTTATAAAGAAAAGAGGTTTAATTGACCCACAGCTTTGCATGACTGAGGAGGCCTCAGGAAACTTAAAATCATGGTGGAAGGCAAAGGGGAAGCAAGCCATGTCTGACATGGTAACAGGAGAGAGACTGAGCAAGGGCAGAAGTGCCACACTTTTAAACCATCGGATAATACTATACTTGTATCAGACAAAATAGACTTTTAGTCAAAAACTGATAAATAAGTCAGTAAAGTTGCAGGATACAAAATCAACATACAAAAATCAGTAGCATTTTCTTTTAACTCACGAAAAGCTTGTTGCTGTTGGTTGTAACAGATGTAGTTTATTTAATTTACATTTTTGCCAGGCGCGGTGGCTCAAGCCTGTAATCCCAGCACTTTGGGAGGCCGAGACAGGCGGATCACGAGGTCAGGAGATCGAGACCATCCTGGCTAACACGGTGAAACCCCGTCTCTACTAAAAAATACAAAAAACTAGCCAGGCGAGGTGGTGGGCGCCTGTAGTCCCAGCTACTCAGGAGGCTGAGGCAGGAGAATGGCGTAAACCCGGGAGGCGGAGCTTGCAGTGAGCTGAGATCGGGCCACTGCACTCCAGCCTGGGCGACAGAGTGAGACTCAGTCTCAAAAAAAAAAAAAATTTACATTTTTATTAACTGTCACCTACCAAAATTATTTGATTTTGGGCTTTAAATTGATCTGGTATTCCCCATGGGACTCCAATTGCATGTAAATAGATGTGAGAGTTGAAAGATCCATTAGGGGCTTCTCTCACTTTATGATGCCTTATTTTTCCTCCCTCTGGTTGATGAAATGCCAGGGTGAAAGGGACAGCCAACTGGACTAAAGCACAAGTGCCACTCCAGTTATTCAGCAGAGCACCCAGTAAAGGTCCACCACAATATCACCACACATCCACTCAGGGATAAACAAGGGCTGACTGACTGATAAGCTCTTGAAAATTCTTAAGCTCACTGCATCCCTTCAGGTCTCCAAGGAACGTTAAGTTTTCTCCCTGTCGTGAGAGACACAAGGTGAACTGAGTTTTGGGAGACTGAAGCTGGATGACCCTCGGGGGCTGACTTGCAAGGGGCCAGACTTCAGGATATAGCAGAGAGAGCTTGGTATGACTTATTACTCCAGGCTGTAGAATCCTGGAAAACAGCTACCATGCAGCTCACACCTGGTCAACTGTAGGCCTCTGGAACTGCCATGTGCACAAGCATAACACTTGCTTTTGTTTAATATGCATATGGAGTATTTGATCCATTCCAACCAGGCATTTGCATCTTGGTATCCTGTCTTAATTGACAACATTTGTTTTAAATCTTTAACTTCTATGATCCTCTAGTAAAACGAATGTATGATTTTAGGAAATTACAAAAACAGGTTGGGGCATTCCATCCTTGCTCTTTAGTGGTCCACAGAATGTTGGACCAACTACAGCATAAAAGTTTTACATCGGGGGGCAAGAATACTGGTTGTCACTGGGGTCTTTATCGAAATCTCCCTGGATTAAACGGTCCCAATTTACTAATGCCCACTCTAAGGAGACAGGAAGGACAGAGGTACTTTTCTGAAGCAGAGAGCTGTCTTTGACTTGGCAAGTCCCCACAGGGTATAACAAGGCAAGCATTAAATGCAATAGTTTGAGGAGAAGTTGACTTGGTTATGTTAATGACTAGATGGTCAGCAATAGAGCAAGGAAAGAAGAAAGAGTAATAGAATAGATGAAGGAGTTAAATTTTTCTTAGCTTTAGTTTGGTAGGGTTTTCCCCTGGGACTATGGCACATGACTCTGGAGGGGGTGGTGCTTTCTTGACTCGGGTGTGATGAGTCCATCCCCTTTCCACTGTGTTAACAGCAGTCTCGGTGGTTAGCAGCACAAGGTAGGGTCTTTCCGAGGTTGGCTCGAATTTTCCTTCTTTCCACCCTTTGATGAGAGTGTGACCTTCACACTGGTGCTGGTTTACTGGAAATTCTAGGGGTGGTACATGTGCTAAACCAAGTTTATAATTTTTAAGAAACTGACCTTTTGTTTTAAATGTGGGGACATCAGCAGTGGACTTTATAGTCATTGATGCCTTTTTACTGAATAATTTCCTTTAGCACCTATTTTTATTAGTTTTTAGACCAAAGAAATCCAAGCACCATTTTATATTTTACAGTGCTTTCTGTATGATTTTTATACCAGATAAGCTAAATTTCACCTTTATATTAGTGTGTTATTAATGTTAAACTTCGTTTTAATAAAATCTTGTAGACATATGTATTCAATTTTTAATGTCGGACCATAAAGTAAGATTTTTACAGACTCTTTTTAACCTTTTATAATTTTTGTTAAAGAGCAGGTTAGTGCTTTAAGAAAAACCCATTGTGTTTTTATTTTAATGTTCAGTTCACAGAAAAACTGGATGATACCCCTTTAACTTTAGCCAGTATGTTTACACACAGAATTTCCTTTACAATTAATGTTTTAAAACTTGCTTAAACTCCATCCTGGCTACCACAGTGAAACTCCATCTCTACTAAAAATACAAAAAAAAAATTAGCCAGGCGTGGTGGCGGGTGCCTGTAGTCCCAGCTATTCGGGAGGCTGAGGCAGGAGAATGGCTTGAATCCAGGACACAGAGCTTGCAGTGAGCCCAAGATCACACCACTGCACTCTAGCCTGAGTGATAGAGCAAGACTCCTTAAAAGAAACAAAACAAAACAAAACTTGCTTAAACCTTCAAAACAAAAAAAATCTTTTTTTTTTTACTTTTTTTTTTTTTTTTTTTTGAGACAGTCTCGCTCTGTAGCCCAGGCTGGAGTGCAGTGGCCCGATCTCAGCTCACTGCAAGCTCCGCCTCCCGGGTTTACGCCATTCTCCTGCCTCAGCCTCCCGAGTAGCTGGGACTACAGGCGCCCGCCACCTCACCTGGCTAGTTTTTTGTATTTTTTAGTAGAGGTGCGGTTTCACCGTGTTTGCCAGGATGGTCTCGATCTCCTGACCTCGTGATTCGCCCATCTCGGCCTCCCAAAGTGCTGGGATTACAGGCTTGAGCCACCGCGCCGGGCCATTTTTTTATGTTTTAATGTAGGTAAAAATCCACATTGTTATGCCTCCTTATAATCCTTTTACCAGAGGTATGTTTTACTTTCCTTATACACCTTGTACATAAGCTGTGTATGTAAAACAATAGTTTTACATTCAGGAGACCTAATTACTTTTAAATCATACAATATTTCTTGCATAAATTCTTTTTTTATAAGTTTTTTTCACGACTTTCGCAGACAATTCCTCGACATGCCTCAACTTCCTTATTACAAATATTTCTTTCTTTAAACAACCAGTTAATTTATTTCAGAACAAGAATTTACCATATAACATTCTTTTAACATAAATTCTGCCCCCACCTTTTTTTTCCTTTTTCTGAAGACGATAATCATTCTTTTCCAAAGCAAACTTCCTTTATGTCTGTGGACTAGAGATTGTCTAAGGCCACAAGATTAGAAGTTACTGTAATACATGTTACACTGTTAACTTTAGCAAACTTTACTTTTGTTAAAAACCTTGTAAGTTTGGGATTTCAATTATCCTTTGCTATTAATAAGATCTTGTTTAGTTCAAATTAACTTAGAATTGGTATAGATGGCTTTCCCCCCACCCCCACCTCTTTCAATTACCCAGGAGGAACCATCTATTGTTCTGTCCTGAAGGGAGTTTCTCCTAGGTCTGGTCAGATCTTTGTATGGTAATTAAGATTTAGATCCCCTGTTAAGAAACCTGCTGGGTTAAGGGAATTTTCAGTGGTTAATGTTAAATCATCTTTTTTTTTTTTTTTTTAACAGAATAACCCTATATTTTAAGATTTTTAAGTTAGTAAGCTACCTTTTTGCCTTTTTTGTTTGTTTGTTTGTCTTTGTTTTTTACTTAGGATGTTTTTGAACTGGTGAGGTGTGTTCACAATGAGGTTTCCTCTAAAAGTTATTTTTCTACTTTCTTCTGTTAGCAAAGCAGTTGCTGCTATAGATTGAATGCATTTGGGCCATCCACGGGTTACTGGGTTAAGGATTTTTGATAGGAAGGCTATTGGTTATCCGTGACCTCAGTGCTTTTGGGATACGCCGTTATTTACAGTGACAACAAAGTGGTATTAGGGTGTTACGGGCTTACAGAGAATACCTTTAGTTATCAATTATGGGTTTTAAATTTACCTTGGCTTTCAAAGGAATAGAGTACACTGTTTTTTTTTCTTAACTACTTGTATATCTCTCTCTTGCTTTCTTTCTTTCTCTCTTTGACTTTCAGTCTCTCTTTTTGAATTTCCTTGTGACTCTGTCTCTTCTCTCTCTGCCTCTCTCTTTCTCTCTCTCTTTTTTTTTTTTTGTGAGGCAGAGTCTTGCTCTGTCGCCCAGGCTGGAGTGCAGTGGCATGATCTCGGCTCACTACAACCACCGCCTTCCAGGTTCAAGCAATTCTCCCACCTCAGCCTCCCAAGTAGCTGGGATTATAGGCACTTGCCATCACGCACAGCTAATTTTTGTATTTTTAATAGAGATGGGGTTTCGCCATGTAGGCCAGGCTGGTCTCAAACTCCTGACCTCAGGTGATCTGCCCACCTCGGCCTCCCAAAATGCTAGGATTACAGATGTGAGTCACCACATCTGGCTTCTCTCTCTCTTTCTCGCTCCTTGATTCCCTTTTTGTCTCTCTGTCTCTTCCTCTCTGTCTCTTCTTCTCTCTCTCTGCTGGTCCTTCCTTGCCTCTGCCAGCCACGTATGCTGCTGTTCTCTCAAGCGGGGGTGGGGGGGATCTAAAACCAGCTGTAACTAAGTATCTATGTACAGGAACTGGTCTACATGCCCTGGCTTACAGGTTACCTTGTGTCATACCTTTGAAACAAGATACCTGTCCAGGCTTCCTTCTGATGGCCAACCCACCTCTAATGCTGGCCAGTCTATTTCACACAAAGTTCTAAGTTTTCCTGATGTCATAGTAACACTGTAATCTCCCTTAAATCCTTTCTTGAAATTTTCAACATAGTTCCTAGTGGGGTGGGCTTACTTCATGACTGACCCATGCTTCCTTGAGAAAAAACACCACACTAACACCACACACACACCACAAAACAAAGAACGGGTAAAAAGGGCACACACACACTTTTGCAGTTTACACCAAACCAGAATCAAAACCCAAATCAGAGTATCAAGAAATCCAAACCAGGTCAACACCAAAACCAAAGTATCAAGCAATCCAAGTCAAGTCAAAAACAAAAACCAAAGTGCCGGTATAGACACACCGTGGGTGATCAGGCCACGCTTCCACTCCAATGGAGTAGGCAAGTTCCAAAGGCCAGACTTACCAAGTTGCAGATGTCCGGACTCCAAGTGTCAACTCCTTCCCGGTGTTCAGCAACTGTGTTGATCCTCACGGGGGCCTGCCATACACTGCTCTGACGAGGCGTCCTACCGGGGCAATTGCCTACCTGGGAGCACTCTTTGGATCCACATCACTCAGGCTGGTCGGAGTCCCTTGCAGGGATGCTCCACAGGGCAGGCCTAACTAAGTTGCCTAAGGGGCTGCCTCGACCGTCTGCCAATCACCTCGCTTCCCAGTCAGGGAACCAAGAAATGTAGCAGGATGAGCCATAGACAAAACTCAGACGCCGGGTTAAATTAGGAAGGAACTTTGTTCAGCCGGGAATTTCAGCAGACTTGCGTCTCAAAAGCTGAGCTCCCTGAGTGAGAAATTCCTGTTCCTTTTAAGGGCTTAAACTCTAAGGGGTTCCGCGTGAGAGGGCTGTGATCGATTGAGCAAGCAGGGGGTACGTGACTGGGGGCTGCATGCATTCGTAATCGGAACAGAACAGAACAGGACAGGGATTTTCACAATGCTTTTCCATACAATGTCTGGAATCTACAGATAACATAACTGGTTAGGTCAGGGGTTGATCTTTAACTACCAGGCCTAGGGCGTGGCACCAGCAGTGCTGGGCTCTCTGCCTGTGGATTTCATTTCTGCCTTTTAGTTTTTACTTCTTCTTTTTTTGGATGTAGAAATTGGGGATAAGACAATAGGAGGGGTGGTCTCCTCTGTTAGTATCATGTTTCCTTGATTTGTCTTTCCTTGCTTCTTTTTTCTCTTTTTTTTTTTTTGAGACAGAGTCTTGCTCTGTCACCCAGGCTAGAGTGCAGTGGTGCAATCTCGGCTCACTGCAAGCTCCACCTCCCAGGTTCACGCCATTCTCCTGCCTCAGCCTCCTGAGTAGCTGGGACTACAGGTGCCCACCACCACGCCCAGCTAATTTTTTGCATTTTCAGTAGAGACGGGGTTTCACCGTGTTAGCCAGGATAGTCTCAGTCTCCTGACCTTGTGATCTGCCCACCTCGGCCTCCCAAAGTGCTGGGATTACAGGTGTGAACCACTGTGCCCAGCCCTTGATTTTTCAATTACATTAGGATCTTGCATTGTTGTTTTTGTTTGTTTGTTTTGTTTTTGTTTTTCATTTGAAGATGC
>NC_045436.1:161122834-161181263 GCF_002776525.5 Piliocolobus tephrosceles | reverse complement strand
GTTGTTTTTGTTTGTTTGTTTTGTTTTTGTTTTTCATTTGAAGATGCAATCATCCTCTCCAGTCTCTGTTGACTGACTTTGGGAGAGAAATACCTGCACTATTAGGCCTGAATAGGGATTCTGAGGTTTTCTCAGTCCTTTCCTATTAATGGGTCTGGTTCACACTTCTTGTTACCACTTGTGGAGGCGGAGATTCCTAAGATTGTATGCCTTCTCTTGATCTTTTTTTTAAGGCTGTTCTCTGAAATGGTCAAGTTTATGTGCCTTGTCCCAATCTCACAGAGTTAGGATGGCTTTCTGCACATGGTCATGAGCCTTCTGCAGAGGCTTGTACTTGCATTTGTGATGAGATGCATAAGGACCATGGGGTGGAGAAGGGTGGGACATGCAAAGCATTTAGGGTGCCTGTGAGCAAGCTGAGGGATTCTGTAAACAAAGCATTTCCAGTAACCTACAGGAGGGCTTCCTGATGGAACCTGCCAAGCAAGGGAGCTAGTAAGATCCATGGCCCTTTATTGAGTTCTGAGCCCTGGTTAATGCGAATCCCCAGCTCTCTTCCTTGCTCCCAACTCTCTGAACTTTTTGGCTGTGCCAGTCACCTCCATATTCTGTGTGAGGTAAGTGATTTGTTTTTTCTAAGACCACCAGAGCGAGCACAAAAGAACCAGCGGGTAGGCAAGTGTAGGAGCAAAACTGCAAGTTTATTTTTGGTAACCTAAGGTGTGGGGGAGTAGTCTGTCGGCCTCCGGCAAAGGAGGCCAGCAGAGTACCCCGTCTGGGATGGACTTCCCACAGTCCCGACATCCCGACAGGACTGGGGCTGTGAGAAGGCCGTGTGGCTCAATGGCCAAGAGCGGCTTTTCTAGGAGTGGGAGGGCAATAGGCGGGGCACGGGCGTGTCTGGGGGCGTTCCGCAGGTGCGACCAGGTAAATCTTGGTCTCTTCGGATTGACGTCACCTGGCGCATGCCCAGTTGATCTGCACCTTCCGGGGTCGCCGTCTGCATTTTCGCGCGCGTGGGAAGAGTTGGTGGTGAAGAAGAACCGGGAAGTGCACCATCTTGCCTCCGTTCGTCCAAACAGTAAGAAAGAGGTGGACCTCTTGAGTAGCACTCTTCATGACTGGATAAGCCAGGTACTTGCTTGCTATGCATTCACTTTCCCCTGTAGGAGAAATTGCAGGCTGAAGGAGTCTCTCTTGGCACTAAACTGTGCTGCCTTGGGGGAAAGGTGACACAGTTAAAGTGAAATTGTTCTTCTTACCCTCTTCAATGCATCTATTATCAGACTTTTTGCTCCACAGTGTACTAGAACTTCTCTGCTGTACTCTCAGACTCCCACAAAGGTACTGTCGTCTAGGGGCAGTTGTCAAAATCAATGCTTCTGTGTGAAGATGATGGCAGAAAACCCCTATCCTGGCATGTTGAATGAATTCAATCCTTTCAAAGCTTGCCTTCATGCTTTGTTAGTTGGATCCAGAACAATCTTTAGCCTAGGGCTAGTTCTGGCTATTGCTTTACCTGATCCATTCTGGTGATCTTCCCCACACTTCATGTAATTTTCCCATACATATTGCTATGGACTGAATGCTTGTGTCCCCCTCAAAATTCATACAGTGAAAACCTAAACCTTAATGTAATGGTATTCATTGATAAGGCCTTTGGGAAGTAATTAGAATTAGATTAGTTCGTGAGAGTGGGGCCCTCATCATGAAATTAATGCCCTTATAAAAAGAGGAGGAATTGTTACTTCTGCCTCTCTATATGCAAGTAACAAGGAAGGTCATGTGAGGACATAACCAGGAAGAGGGTCCTCATCAAGATCCTGACCATGCCAGCACCCTGATCTCAAACTGCCAGCCTCCAGAATTGTGGGAAATAAGTGTATGTTGTTTAAGCCTCCCAGTGTATATTCCAGCAGGCCAAGCTGACTAAGGCACACATAAACTGATTGATACTAAGCTAAACTCTCAAGGGGAGCCCTCTGCAGATCTTCAGGGTCCTCCCGATGTGGCTCATTACTCGTTGGCCCTGCCCCACAAATCCTAGCTCCTTTGACCCCTTCAGACTCTGTACTCTGGGTGCTCCTTCCATGAGCTACAGCTGAGAAATTCTCTCCTGGCAGTAAGCTGGCAACATTAGAGTTCCCCTTATTTTATTTTCCTTCTCTATGTTGTCCTTTGTCCAATGCCTGAAAATTGTTATTTTGTGTAT
This sequence comes from Piliocolobus tephrosceles, assembly GCF_002776525.5. NCBI lineage: Eukaryota > Metazoa > Chordata > Mammalia > Primates > Cercopithecidae > Piliocolobus > Piliocolobus tephrosceles. Next base: position 161,179,051 of record NC_045436.1, on the reverse strand, counting down.
TTTGTCTAGTAATATGGTTGTTTAGGGAGGAGGCTGAATCTGGGCTTTGTTGCTTCCTCATAGCCAGGAGCAGATGTCTTATAACATGTTAGTAAAGTTTGTCTACATTATAGACTCTCAGGATATGCTTCAATATCTGGTAGGGAAAGTCTTCCCTCATTTTTCTTATTATTTCAAAATTTTCTTGGCCACCTGAGTCCATTTCTCTTTTCCATGATTGTCTAGCCAGCTTACAAAATTTCCTTAAAAAGTCCTGTTAGGATTTGGATTGAAATTGAATTAAATTATTTACTAACAGGAAACATGACTGATAGTCCTACGTTTTCATATACCTTGTCCTTGGATGAGAAAAGTTAGCACACACACAAAAAACAAAGGTCAAGATGGGTGGATAGCCTGAGGTCAGGTGTTCGAGACCAGCCTGGCCAACATGGTGAAACCCCATTTCTACTAATAATACCAGACGTGGTGGCGGGCACCTGTAATCCCAGCTACTCGGGAGGCCGAGGCAGGAGAATCACTTGAACCTGGGAGGCAGGTGGAGATTGCAGTAAGCAGAGATGGTGCCACTGCACTCTAGCCTAGGCAAAAGAATGAAACTCTGTCTCAAAAAATAAAATAAAATAAATAAAATAAAATGAAACTGAAGAGCCAACTCAGGACATGCTGGCTAATTGAAGACTGAGAAGGAGCTGAATGAGATGGCAACTCCACTGGATGAAAACATTAAAATTCAAAAGAGCAAGGAGGGAGCGTGGTCTCTGGGATTGTTTGTTAAATGAGAATACGAGAAGCTGAGAAGCATATACTGTTTTCTACCGTTTAATTAAGAAAGAAGAGATACACATACAAATACATGCTATGTATGTATATACAAGTGCATAAATCTATATCTACCTATATTTAAAAATGGAAGTCCTGGCACGGTGGCTCATGCCTGTAATCCCAGCACTTTGGGAGGCCGAGGTGGGTAGATCATGAGGTCAGGAATTCGAGACCAGCCTGGCCAACAAAGTGAAACCTCATCTCTACTAAAAAACAAAAATTAGCCGGGCATGGTGGCATGTGCCTGTAGTCCCAGCTACTCAGGAGGCTGAGGCAGGAGAATCACTTGAACCCTGGAGGCGGAGGTTGTGGTGGGCTGAGATGGTGCCACTGCACTCCAGCCTGGGCAACAGAGGGAGATTCCATCTCAAAATAAATAAATAAATAAAAATGGAAAGTAACTATAGAAGCAGCTTTGAATGACTTTATTGGGAAGTAACAGAGACAGAAGCTGGACTTTTCTGGATATATCTTGCTTATAGATTACCCTCTAAAACCATATATACATTACAAAATCATATAACAAAGTTATTATTATTATTACTTTGTAGAGACAGGGTCTCACCATGTTGCCTAGGCTAGTCTCAAACTCTTGAGCTCAAGTGATCCTCTTGCCTCAGCCTCCCAAAGTGCTGGGATTACAGAGGCACCATGCCTGGCCAGCAAAGTTAAATTTTAAAAAAGCAATCCCTTAAAATGGAAAGTAAAATAAAGCAAATGAACCCAACACAGCTAGAATTAGGTTGGTGGCACAGTCACACAGAGAGAACCTATTTAGAGCAACTTGAAAGCATAGTAATTTAATAGCCCATCCCTAGTGGGATACTCCCTAAGGGCAAAAAGAATTGCAAAAAATATCTTAAGCTGCTCAGAAATCTCAAGTTTCAGAAGTAGTATGAAAATCATTATTTTGAGACTGTAGTGTATACAGAGAGGTTTAAAGTAAAGAAGTCATTCTGCAATTTTTCAGTGTGGGAGAAAAGATATCGATGGGTTAGACAAAAACCCTGTAGTCGAACTGCAACTATTAGTATAAAGTCACGACATACGTAATCTTATAAACAAATACCATTTTCTACTCTGTCTACTGAAAAAGCTCAGAAACAATAACTAAGCCCATAACGCCAAATGCATAAATGGTGTTCCCAAATACCATTTTCCCTGGAAGACAGCAGGGTCCCTTGCATTACAGCCTTGACAGGTCTAGGGCAGGAAACACACAGCCTACCCTAAGTACCTGAGCTTTCTTTTCTCTGGTTTGACCCCAAAGGTCCCAGGGATGTGTCCAGGGAGTCCAAGATCCAATCCGAAGAAGTTCTCTCCCATAGGCCAATGAAACAAAAAATAATAGCTATCATAGACAAAAAACAAATACGTATGTTGATATCCACTAGTTTATAATGAAACACACCAACAAAATAAAACACAGTAGTCCCTCTTATAGGATTCTGGGAAACCAACTCATCTGAAATTAGTTCCTTGTCTTATCTCCTGCATGACCTGCACCTCTAGGTATCAGATGGTTGAAGAGGACATTGCACCATTGTGGAAGAAACTTCTAAAGCTGCTTCAGTTAACAATGAGAAGGAATGATGGAGTCAGAATATCACCACTGTGCAAGTCGTAACAAATCAGTGGATATAGGTGTGCTAAGCAACAAAGAGAGACGATCAGACTTCCCATGTCACCTTCTATGACAAATATTGGCCCGAAAATTGAAGTCTGCTCAAAGCACTAGATCTAACCACCAACATTCAGGAACTACAGGAGACAGAAGAATACATTAAGTGACACCATAGAGGTACACTTATCAAAATTCGGGTTAGGAAAATGCTGCTGGACAACCTGTTTTCTTTGGTAAATTGCAAGAAAACATATAACAAAGGAGATGTCAACAGATTAAAAAAGATTTAAACACCTATCACTACCAACTGCAATTTTTGGCCTATTTAGATCCTAAGTCTAAAAAATAAATTAAACAATCCTGAGACAATTGGAGAAATTTAAGCAGTGACTAGATATTTAATATCAATAAATTATTGCTAATTTTTAAGATATAATAAATGGGAAAGAAAGAAAGACAGACTAAAACTTTTACAAATTAAAAAACTAATAATATTCCCCTAAATAAATATAGCAAAATTCCATGTATTATCCTAATAGTTCTCTTTTTGGGGGGTTGAATGAGTTGGATAAAACTATTTTAAAAGCCACATGGAAATGTAAGTGCCTGAATAACAAAGAAAGTATGCAGAAGATAAATAATGAGAGACTTGCCTTCAACTGAAAGCCACTGTAATAAAAATCACTGCAATACAATCAACATGGTATTGGCATAAGAGTAGACAAATCAGTGGAACAGAAGAGTGGATCCAAAAATAGATCTCAGTATATATCATAATTTAATATGTGACAAAGGTAGTATTTCAATTCTGTGGGAAAGAATGGCTTGCTTAATAAGTATTGCCGGCATAACTGCCTATTCATCTGGAACAAAATGAACTTGTATCTCAATTTCACAACAAATCCAAAAGTAAATTCCAAATGGATTAAAAACATAAATATAAGCAACAAGTTAAAAAAAAAAAACATTTAGGTGACTGCATGCAAATCTAGAGGACAGAGAACATCTTTTAAACTAAAACCAGAAACCTGTAAAGTATAAAAGACAGACATATTTGATTACATGAAAATTTCAAACCTTTATATGGTGAAAGGTACCCAAACAAAGTCAAGAGTCAAAACGCATTTAGAAAAATATGTACAATGTAGATAACAGATATTGGGTTAATATTTCTTATATATAATGAATTCTTACAAATTGATAAGAAAAAGATAAACCATTCCAATTTTTATAAAGGGCAATAAGTATGAAAAAGGAAATAAACTGAATAGCAAATCCAAATGGCTGGCAAACATATGAAAAGGTACCCAACTCAGTGACAGCCAGGGAATTGCAAAATAAAATAATAATGAGATATTACTCTATATGCAACAGATTGGCAGAAGTTAAAAAGAATGATATTATCTATTGCATTCTCATGCATTACTTGTGAAAATGCGCATTGTCACATTTTGAGAAAAACAAAAGCCAAGCAGAATCCATTAAAATAAAGAATCCTCATACCCTTTAACCCAATGATTGCACTCCTGAGATTCTAGTAGTAAAAATAAAATAATCAATATGGAGAGCTATACATAAAGTTGTTTACTGCAGAATTGTAGTAACAAAAACCTAAAAACAAAGTGAATATACATCCATAAGGGAATGGCTGAACAAAAAATGTGTGTGTATTTGCATCATAAAATACTATGCAGTTGCCGGGCATGGTGGCTCATGCTTGGAAACCCAGCTCTTTGGGAGGCTGAGACGGGTGGATCATTTGAGCCCAGGAGTTCAAAACCAGCCTGGGCAACATAGCAAGACCTTGTGTCTACCAAAAATACAAAGATTAGCTAGGCATGGTGGTGCACACCTATAGTTCCAACTACTCGGGAGGCTGAGGTGGGAGGATCACTTGAGCCCAGGAGGTTGGGGCTGCAGAGAGCCATGAACATATCATTGCACTCCAGCCTGGGTAACTGAGCAAGATCCTGTCTCAAAAAAAAAAAAAAAAAAAAAAGTACTATGCAGTTACTAAGAAGAAGGAATTAGAGCTACTGCATGTGAGTTAGAAGGATGGCTACAAGGTGTCAAGTGAGAAAGATGGGGATGCTTTCTCGAAATGTATTGTTAAGCAGTTTTGTTGTTGCGTGAATATCATAGAGTGTACTCACATAAACCTGGGTGGTAGAGGCTCCTACTGCACACTTGGACTATATGGTATGGTCTGTTGCTCCTAGGCTTCAAACTTGTATAACATGTTGTTGTACTGAAAACTGTAGACAATTGTAACACAGTTGCGTACCTAAACATACAAAACGTACAGCAAAACTATGGTATTATAATTCTTTGTTTCTTTGGGGCCACTGTGGTATATGTGGTTTGTCATTGACTGAAATGTGGTTATGCAGCACATGACTGTGTGTGGATGAGTGTGTGTGTGTGTGTGTGCGTGTAAACATATATATTTGTACACAAACTTCTATTTGTTTATAATTACATGAGTTTGGGAAAAAAGTTTGGAATGCTCTACGTTGGGTTGTTAACAGGAATTTTGTCGAGTTGGGTGTGAGGGTGTGAGATTTGGGTAGAATCTGAAAGGAGAAGAGGAGAAGAAAAAGTGGATCTAATTTTTTTTAGCTACCACAATGATATTCTGTTAATATCTACACATATTAATATGTATATGAATACATTATATGCATATATACCTAAAATATAATACACACATATGACGTGTGTGTATATATATGCTACAATATATATGAGAAGAGAAAAAGCTAGAGTTGAATCCATATCTACATATTTGTAGAGATGCATATGATATGGTGATAAATTTTAAAGAGCTGGTAATGTGTAAGTATGATTCTATTTTGTCAAAGCAAACACATACAAACAAACTTCTATAGTTGTGCTCTCCATAAATGCTTATAATATTGAATGAGCTATGAAAAAAGGTGTGAAGGAATAAATGCCAGGATGTTAATATGTGTTAACTTAAAGGGGATTGAGGTGAGGATGAAATGATGATTAACTTTTTCTTTGCACATCATTGTACCATTTTACTTCTTCAATAAGCCTATATTGCTTTGTAATTTGAGAAAAAAAGGAAAAAAATACGCACATTCCATTTAAGGATGTGATATCTTTCAATATGTATTCAGGTCTTCCTTTTTTCCTTAAAAGTTTCTTTATCTTTCTTTTTGTTGTTGTTTCTTTTTTTTTTTTTTTTTTGAGATATGGAGTCTTGCTCTGTCACCCAGGCTGGAGTGCAATGGTTCGATCTTGGCTCACTGCAACCTCTGCCTCCTGGGTTCAAGTGATTCTCCTGCCTCAGTCTCCCTAGTAGCTGCGACTACAGGCGTGTGCCACCATGCCCGGCTAATTTTTTGTATTTTTAGTAGAGACAGGGTTTCACTGTGTTGGCCGGGATGGTCTCGATCTCCTGACCTCGTGATCTGCCCACCTTGGCCTCCCAAAGTGCTGGGATTACAGATGTGAGCCACCGTGCCCGGCCTGTTGTTGTTTCTTCATCAGTTACCAGTGTTTGAGGTTTATCACATCTTTTTTGACATCTGTTGAGATGATCGTCTGATTTTTCTCTTTTAATCAATTAATGAGACTTTTCTCTTTCTTATCCATATTCTCCCATGTGATAATCTCACCTCGTCTCATGGCTTTGAACAAGATACATACACCAACAATTTCCAAACATGTATCTCCAGCCCAGACCTCTCTTCTCAACTCCAGACTCTGGGTAACTGGCTACTGCCATCTCTGCTTGAATGTCTAATTGACATCTTGGACTCAACAGGTCCAAAACGGAACTCTTGACCATGTTCCTCCATCCCAGATCCCACCAAACCTTATATGACCTTGGGGGGAAAAGCTTATGCAGGAATCTGCAATTGCCCTTAATCCAACTAGTTGCTCAGGCCAGAAAACATGGATCATCTGTGATTTTCCTCCTCTCACACCCTATACTCTATGCATCAGGGAAATCCTGCTCCTTCTACCTTCAAAATACATTCAGAACGGACAGCTTTAATCATCTCGACTGCTTCCATCATAGTCACCATCTATTCTCTCTTGCCTAGATTACTGATCTCCCTGGCTCTATTCTCACCTCTCCTAAAGTCATTCTCAACCAGGCACCAAGAATCAAGCTCTTTCATAGATATATTAGATCACATCCCTCCTTTGCTCAAAGCCCTGCACTTCCCTGCTTCTCCCTACACACCTCTCCTGCCACTGCCCCATTTTATTTAGAGTAAAAACCAGCGTCCTAGTCCAGGTGCGATGGCTCATGCCTGTAATCGCAACACTTTGAGAGGTTGAGGCAGGCAGATCACCTGAGGTCGGGAGTTCAAGACCAGCCTGACCAATATGGAGAAACCCTGTCTCTACTAAAAACACCAAATTAGCTGTATGAGGTGGCGCATGCCTTAATCCCAGCTGCTCGGGAGGCTGACGCAGGAGAATCACTTGAACCCCGGAGGCAGAGGTTACAGTGGGCTGAGATTGAATCATTGCACTCCACCTCATCTCCTTCCACTCTTCTTCTAACTTACTCTCCCACAACCATTCTGGCTTCCCTGAAGTCCCTTGAACATGCCGAGCATACTCCCTCCACCCTACCACCCTGGTGCTTTCACACTCACTGTTCTTTCTGCTTAGAATACACTTTCTCTTATAATCTGTGTGGCTAATCTCTCCTTCTCAACAGGGCCTATCCTGACTACCTTGTTCAATATCCTCCCTCCTTCCCTGATACAACAAATTTCCTTGCCCTGACCCACTTTACCGTCTTCCATGGCACTCACATCCCTTTCTGGCATACAGAGGTGTTTATTATATTAACTTTATCTTCTGCTTTCTGTCTTATCTCATTAGGACATCAGCTCCAAGAGGGCAAGAATCTTGTTTTGTTCACTCATGTTACCTGAATGCCTAGAATGGTGCCTGGCACATAAAAGATGCTTAGCAAATATTTGTTGAATAAAAGAATGAATTTGTGCATTGCATTGGCTCTGCGTGTGGTGCTTCCCCAAACCAGTTCCCCCACTCCCCTACAATTCCTCTCTTATGTTTGTTTTAAGCTGTGATGTTCTTTAGAATTGTTTTTTCTCTTACATATGATCTCTGTTGCTTTCTCTCTTTAGGAATAACTCCAAGTTTCTTGTTCATTAATGGGGCTTTTGATTATTTCCTCATAGTGTTATAGATTTTTTTTTTAATTTGTTAAAAGGTACAACATTACAGCTAAGTAAGAGGAACAACTTCTAGGGTTCTATAATACTGTGCAATGACTACAGTTAACAATAATATGGTATATAGTTTCAAAGAGCTAGAAAGAGGATATTGAACGTTCTCAACATGAAGAAATGACAAATGTTTGAGGTGATGGATATGTTAACTACTCTGATGTGATCACCATACATTTTATATATATATTGAAACATTACCATGTACTCCATGAATATATACAACTATTATTTGTCAATTAATAATTCCATGATTTCATAGGATTGGGTGAGGAAGGAAAGGCAGATTCGTGTCTCACTCGACTATTATCACGCAACCTTGACCTCAGAGAGCTGAGTTTGTTGGTGTGAGTCAGTCTCTCTGAGTCTGGGTAAATCTGATGAACTTACGAATCCTGGCTTGGCCACCAGCTGCACTTCTCTAATACCTCCAGCCCCAGCCCCTTGAGAATAACACTGCCTACATTAACCATGATATTATAAAGTATTTTTCAATTCAGAGAGGAAATGAATTGCATAAATGCTAGATAATAAAAATGAGGTTCTAATGCCTGACACGACATTTCCTTCCTACTAATCGACTCAATCTTAAAATCAAAGATATCCACCCACATCCTTAGGGAACTCATTGAAAATCTTATGCAGCTGAAAAAATTTCTAATCTTTTTACCATGGCTCTAGTAGTCAATTAAAGACTTTTCAAAATGTAAAATATGCATTTTTATGTCTGTTTTCAAAGTCACTAAAGACCAGATTTTGACCATTGATGTATATGCTGAATATGCCTGCCCTACGGAAAGTAATTTGGTTAATTTGGGAGTGTGCTAAACTATTTTTATCTAACTTTCCTACCAGCATAGCATTCTTTTTCTTTCTTTCTTCTTTTTTTCTTTTTTCTTTTTTTCTTGAGACAGTCTCACTCTGTTGCCCAGGCTGGAGTGCCATGGTGTGATCTCAGCTCACTGCAACCTCTGCCTCCAGGCTCAAGTGATTCTTGTGCCTCAACCTCCCGAGTAACTGGGATTACATGTGCACTCCATCATGACCAGTTAATTTTTGTGTCTTCAGTAGAGACGGGGTTTTGCCACCTTGGCCAGGCTGGTCTCAAACTCCTGGCCTCGAGTGATCTGCCCGCCTTGGCCTCCTAAAATGCTGGGATTATAAGAGGGAGCCACTGCTCCCAGCCCCAGCATAGCATTTCTAAGCCACGGAAAAACACGCTTTCTTTTTCCTTCCTTAAAAAAAAATTATATGCTTAAAGAATCAATGCTTTTGGTCCTTTACTATAAAGTAATTTTCTGCCTATGTTGAATTGGAGGGAAAAGCGTTCATTGTGAGCCCATTATCCACAGTCAAACATGAATTGATACAGAGCTGTGACTAATGTTATTATTTCTAAGAATGTGACTTGCACTTTGACTACTATCAAGCACTGTTGAGAAGGAACCTTGAGTTATCATCTGAGTCAGCACCCACCTGTCAAGAGAGGACAGGATAAACCAGATTTTCCAGATCTAAGGTTTCACCAATAGCCCCTAGCCCTAGTCTGCTGCTAACAGTCCTATCCCTTTCTCTCACCTTCCACAAGTTACTCCAAATAAGAACTCTAGTTTGTAAACTATTGGTATAAACCATTAAGGAGAAATTGTTTCTATTATCTTTGGAAAACCTATGGGGCAGGAGATTCTTATCTTATTTTGGAGTTTCTCTCGTTGTTGTTGTTTTTTTTTTTTTTTTTTTTTTGAGACAGAGTCTCACTCTGTTGCCCAGGCTGGAGTGCAGTGGCGTGATCTCTGTTCACTGCAAGCTCTGCCTCCCGGGTTCACGCCATTCTCCTGCCTCAGCCTCCCGAGTAGCTGGGACTACAGGCACCTGCCACCACGCCCGGTTAATTTTTTTTTTTTGGTATTTTTAGTAGAGACAGGGCTTCACCATGTTAGCCAGGGTGGTCTTGATCTCCTGACCTCATGATCCCCCCGCCTCAGCCTCCCAAAGTGCTGGGATTATAGGCGTGAGCCACTGCGCCCAGCCTTATCTCATTGTTCTAACACCCTGATAGCAAATAAGTTTTTCCTTATGTTCCTCTAAACTCTTCAACTTTGCTGTAAACACATTTTCTCTTAATCAAAATTATTGAACATGGAAAATCATTGCTCATTATCCTCTGTATTATTCTTGGGGATAATACATAAGTTCTGTCTTTGGTCTGTTCTATTTTAACTTTTACTTGTGAAAAAATGGAAACTTACTTTTCATTTCTCATCATTTTTGGATCCTATTCAGATGTTCCATGTGACAAATGAAATGTGGTGGCCAAAATGGGACCCCATTTACTAGATCTTTGTAGAGATGGTGGCATTTTGAAAGATTGAAACAATAAGAGAAATTAAACTGGAAGTGACGGATTTAACTGTCTAACATTTTTGAACTTTTGTACCATGGAAATCAATAAAGTTGGCTGGGAAAGTATTTGCATCATGTATAACAGTTAAAAATTCATATCTGACTGGGTGCTGTGGCTCACGCCTGTAATCCAGCACGTTGGGAGGCTGAGGTGGGCAGATCACCTGAGCTCAGGAGTTTGAGAGCAGCCTAACTAGCATGGTGAAACCCCGTCTCTACTAAAAATGCAAAAATTAGCCAGGCATAGTAGTGGATGCCTGTAATCCCAGCTACTAGGGAGGCTGAGGCAGTAGAATCGCTTGAACCTGGGAGGCGGAGGTTGCAGTGAGCCGAGATCACGCCACTGCACTCCACCCTGGGTGACAGAGCAAGACTCCGTCTCAAAAGAAAAAAAAGAAAAAGAAAAAATTCATATCTATACTATCTAAAAAATTCACTCATATATATGAAAAGTTGCCTGTATATAATATTCAATTATTAATGAGTACTTTTGCAATAAGATGTTATTTATTTTTTTAGAGGGGTCTTTCTAGTGGCATGATCATAGCTCACTGGAGACTAGAACCTCCGGGCTCAAGTGATCCTTCACCTCAGCCACCTGAGTAGCTGGGACTACAGGCATGAGCCACCGTGCCAGCTCATAAGATGTTATTTTCAATTAAAACAATTTTTTGGCCAGGCACTGTGGCTCACGCCTATAATCCCAGCACTTTGGGAGGCCGAGGCAGGCAGATCACGAGGTCAGGAGTTTGAGATCAGCCTGACCAACATGGTGAAACCCCATCTCTACTAAAAATACAAAAATTACCTGGGTGTGGTGGCAGGCACCTGTAATCCCAGTTTACTCAGGAGGCAGGAGAATTGCTTGAACCTGGGAGGCGGAGGTTGCAGTGAGCTGAGATCACGCCACTCCACTCCAGCCTGGGTAACAGAGCAAGAGTCCGTCTTGGAAAAATAAATAAATAAAACACTTTTTAAAAGTAACATCATGACTCTAGAACATACATGAATGGACAATACTCTTATTGGCCAATGTCCACTTTTCCTCAAAATCTAGTGGACATGTCATGTCTTGAAAGCACTGGATAAATCCTTAGGAAAATAAGCTCCTCTTCAAACTCCATCATTCTGTATTCCATAATTCTGCGAGGAATTCCAATCTGTGTGATTCTACAATCCCACACTGTACTGGCCCTGTTATAGCCATCATTACATTACACTGAAATTTTTTATGACTGTCTTCCCTACTAGAAATGATCATCTGTATCAGGAGGTGGCAGATTAGGGACCATGCAGTTGCTTCATTCTTTTTTTCATGGTCTAACATGATGCCTACTACATGCAGTAGATGCTCCAACACTGCTTATAGAATGAATGAGTTTATGTTAAAACAAATGTAAATAGTCATTACAGAATATGGATAAGATCTTCCTCCTTAAACTTCCAAAGATATGCCACGTGATGCAATATTATTTTGCTCAAGAAGACTTTAATACCATCGACAGACATGTGTTTCTTTTCCTATGAATTAAAAAGTTATAAGTATTATTTTAAAGATATTAACAATATAAATTATCCTGAAATTAACTTATGAATTCAATATAAGGCCAGTCAGAATACAGGGCTTTTAAAAACTTGATGAAATTGTTCTAAGGTACTTATAGAAAAGCAAACATGGATGAAGAGCCAGGAAATAAAAAATCTTCAGATAAAAAGCAACCATGAGAGGAAATATCTCTATCAAATGTTTAAATCTATCATTATATTACAGTAATTAACATGCTATAGGCCAGTATGGAGACAGAAAGATTCTATTAAATAAACTGAATGGAAAATTTAGAAATAAACAACAGTACATATGAACATTATTTTAAGATAAAGCTGGCTTCTTAAATGGTGGTAAAAGATGGCTTTTTTCACCCTTTTTCATACTTCATCAATAAAGTACATTGTGAAAATAGAAAGCCATTTGAAAGGTCACCTGGATCTCTACATCACTTCTTTCAACCAAAGGCAATTCAATGGCTCGACCTCTCAAAGAAATGACATAACAGCAACAACAATCCTAGAATTGGATTTTTTAAAAGTTTGAATGGGGAAGGGCATACCAAATAATGACATGAAATTGAGACACTGCTAATGATAATGCTGATTATTTAAATATATATTTTTAAAACCCTGAAACTGTGGCTGGGCATGGTGGCTCACACGTGTAATCCCAGCACTTTGGTAGGCAGAGGTGGGTGGATCACCTGAGGTCAGGAGTTCGAAACCAGCCTGGCCAACATGGTGAAACCCTGTCTCTACTAAAAACACAAAAAATTAGCTGGATGTGGTGGCACATGCCTGTAATCCCAGCTATTTAGGAGGCTGAAGTAGGAGAATTGCTTGAACCTGGGAGGCAGAGGTTGCAGTGAGCTGAGATCGTGCCATTGCACTCAAGCCTGGGCAGCAAGAGTAAAACTTCATCTCAAAAACAAAAACCAAAAAACCCTGAAACTTCCATGCAGCAAAAAAACCCAAAACAAAACAAAACAAAACAAAAAAACAAAAAACAAAAAATATTCACAAAAAACAAGCAAAAAAAAAAAAAACCTTCAGAAAGAAAATTGTTTGCAATATGTGACACAAAAAGGACTAATCTCTTTAATATGAAAAGAGTTCATACCAATCTGCATGGAAAAGATCAGTGACCCAATAGAAATATGGACAAAGGATATGAACACAAAATTCACAGCAGAGCAGTGAGTGGCTAATGAATCTATGAAAAGATAACTAAAAAATCAAAATAAAACAATAGAATTACCTATCAGATTAGCACTTAAAAAAATTTAATGACGTACAGCCTTTGTCATGGGGAGAGGAAATAGATACTCACTAAAGTGTTGATGGATGGTGGAAAAAAATACATAAAATATTTGGAAAAGCAATTTGGCAATATTAATCAAAAATTTAAATTAGAACAAACAAGCAAAACTATGATTGGGGATTTTTGTTGTTGTAACATTGTTTGAAACAACAAATTCTAGAAATAACCTGGATGTCTATCAATAGAGAATGGATTAAATTATGATATGGCTGTATGCTCTGGTCTGAATATTGATGTACCCCCAAAATTCATATATTGAAACTGAAACCCCCAAGGCAATGGTATTGGGAGGTGGGGCCTTTTGGGAAATGAGTAAGTCACGAGGAAAGAATTCTTAGAAGTGGGATTAGTGTCCTAATAAAAGAGGCTAAAGGGAGCTAATTAGATCCTTTCATGATGTGAGGACAGAGTTAGAAAGCGTCATCTATGAACCAGGAAGTGGCCCTTTACCAGATACCAAAACTGCCAGCACCTTGATCTTGGCATTCCCAGCCTCCAAAACTGTAGGAAACGCAATTCTGTTGTTTCCCAGTTTACAATATTATAGCAGCTTGAATGAACTAAGATACAGTACAATGGATTTCTATACAGCAGCTCAGACAGAACAAGCTAGAACAGAAGAATATGGAAAAGTATCTATTATGTCCTTAAATGGAAAAAAAAAAAACCCATCAGGTTCAGAACAGTGGTATAAATTATCCCATTTGTTTTTTAAAGGGCATGTATCGCATGCATGCTTTGCATATATTTATACTAAAAACTACCTGGATGGATACATAATTTATTAACAGAATAAATACACAGTTTATTCTGGAAATGGGATTGCAGGAACACAATATAAGAGACTTACTTTTTACTTTATGCTGCTTTCCCTTTTTTTATTTTTTAGTTTTTTTGAGATGGAGTCTCACTCTGTCACCCAGGCTGGGATGCGGTAGTGCAATCTTGGCTCACTACAACTTCTGCGTCCCAGGTTCAAATGATTCTCCTGCCTCAACCTCCTGAGTAGCTGGGATTACAGGCGCATGCTACCACGCCTGGTCAATTTTTGTATTTTCAGTAGAGATGGCTGTGTTGGCCAGGCTGGTCTCAAACTCCTGACCTCAAGAAATCTGCCCACCTTGGTCTCCCAAAGTACTAGGATTACAGGTGTGAGCTACCGCATCCCATCTGCTGTTTTCTGCTTTTTAGTTTTTATGAGTATGCAGTATTTTTGTAATTAAATTTAAAAATCTTGTAAAATAATGTTTGTATTTATGTAAGAGTCACTGGAAGCAAAACCCTTTGATGATTTGGCAGCACGTGATGAGCCACACAGGCTGGGACTGGGGGTGCAGTTGCTGAGGCATTGGCATTGGTTACAAAATTTAAGGGGTTATCAAAGACGTCAGTCATAAAGATAAACAATATGTAATATTTTTAAGAACTTAATTTGTTACAGCACTTTTATTTTCACAGCAAAATTGAGAGGAAGGTGCAGAGATACCCCATATTCTCTTTGCCCTCATACATGCATAGCCTTCCCCATTATCAGCATCCCTCACCAGTGGTATCCATCAGAGGTCCCTAGTCCCCTGGCCATGGACCTGTACCTGGCTGTGGCCTGTTAGGAGCTGGGCTGCGCAACAGGAGGTGAGCGGCAAGTGAGCATTACTGCCGGAGCTCTGCCTCCTGTCAGATGGGCAGCAGCAGTAGACTCTCATAGGAGCACGAACTCGATGGTGAACTGCGCATGCGAGGGATCTAGGCTGCGCCCTCCTTATGAAACTCTAACTTATGCCTGAGGATCTGAGGTGGAGCAGTTTCATCCTGAAACCACTAAGGTTGGGGATCGCTGGTGTACGTGTTACAACTGATGAACCTACATTGACACATCATTATCACCCATAGTTTTGTTTGTTTGTTTGTTGTTGCTTTGAGACGGAGTCTTGTTCTATTGCCAGGCTGGAGTGCAGTGGCGCGATCTTGGCTTACTGCAACCTCCGCCTCCCAGGTTCAAGCGATTCTCCCGCCTCAGCCTCCAGAGTAACTGGGACTATAGGCGTGCACCAACATGCTCAGCTCATTTTTGTATTTTTAGTAGAGATGGGGTTTCATCATCTTGGCCAGGACGGTCTCGATCTCTCGACCTCAGGATCTGCCCGCCTTAGCCCCTCAAAGTGCTGGGATTACAGGCGTGAGCCACTGCGCAGGGTCCACCCATAGTTTACATTAGAGTTCACTTGTGGTGTTCTACATTTTATGGGTTTGAAAAACTCTGTAATGACATACATCCACCAGTATAGGATCATACAAGAGTAGCAAATGACATATTGCTAAAAGTTAAATGGCTGCTCTTTAAGGAACAGGAAGCTTTGAACAGAGACTTCTAGAGCCTGAGCGATAACCCTTCATGGTGCGTGCGTTGGTTACACCTGTCTCTCCCTGGTTTGAAAGCTCTATGAGCTATTTCTGAGAGACCCCCTTTAATTGCATTGCCTATTGAAGAGAGGTATTTTCTTCTGTATGCACCTATGTTTTTGTTTTAATGTTTTATCATAACACAATCTTCTGAAAGACATTTTAAGCAACAAATTAGAGATCCAAAGTTTAGTGAAAATACTGTTACCAATGCAAATAATTCGCTGAGGTGAGAAAAGGGGGCTGTATGATGTATTTCAGTGCAGCTGTATTTTTATGCAGCTGGTATGAAAGTAAGATTTGACATTGAGAAGACACACTCCAATTCCAGAAATATCAAGACTTAACGAATGTTTGCATTTACAATCACAAAATTAACATACTTGCTATGTGTTTGTTGCCTTTGCAAGACTATAAGCTCCTCAGTTCCACTATTGTTTCTCCCTCATCTCTGTGGTTCTAGAATCCAGTATGGCACTGGGTATATTTACATGCTCAGTAAATAAAGTGGCATGAATGAGTAAAGGCAAGCTATAAGTTAGACAGGTAACTGACAATACATGTTCGTGTAATTCAATTGGAATGACAGGTTTGAAGGGATAGTTCCCAATTTATTCTTCCTTGTTCCGTGAATTGTTATGGAGGTGTTTTGCTGTTCAGCTGGAAGAATGCTTTTCTCAAATGCAAGCGAGAATACTTATACATAAATGAATAAAATCTTCTCATTTAAATTGTCTATGAATCTTGGGAACCTCCTTCTACTTCTGTGATAGGGAGTAGTTCATAAACAAGGGAATGAACAAGTAGCAAACAAATATTAACAGGACATCTTAGAAACCGCTGATGTTCATTAGGTCCAGAAACTGATTTTTTTTTTTTTTTTTTTGAGACGGAGTCTGGCTCTGTCGCCCGGGCTGGAGCGCAGTGGCCGGATCTCAGCTCACTGCAAGCTCTGCCTCCCGGGTTCATGCCATTCTCCTGCCTCAGCCTCCCAAGTGGGTGGGACTACAGGCGCCCGCCACCTCGCCCGGCTAGTTTTTTGTATTTTTTAGTAGAGACGAGGTTTCACCGTGTTAGCCAGGATGGTCTCGATCTGCTGACCTCGTGATTTGCCTGTCTCGGCCTCCCAAAGTGCTGGGATTACAGGCTTGAGCCACCGCGCCCTGCCTCAGAAAATGATATTTTAAGAAGATGTGTGTTGAAGGTTGTGATTCTTTATTGCACACTTGTAGTATATAGGCTAGTAAAATTGTTCTTGGTTCATACGATGGGATTAAATAAACCAATGTTTCATTGTGCTGATCAAAGGATCTTAGCAGTTCTGGAGTTAGGACTAGATCCACTGTCAGCCCCCAGGCTTTTCAAAAGAGCAGCCTGTGAGAGGGGTGCTGTGTTATCCACTGCTGTATAACAAACTACCCCCCAAACTTGCTGACTTTAATCAGCAACCATTTTATTATATCTCAGGACTTTGTGTGTAAGGATTTTAGGCAGGGGTCAGTAGAAAAGCTCCATATAGCATCTACTAAAGTCATTTGCTGTGTTCAGATGGAGGCTGGGCTGTCTAGGAGGGTTCAAGATTGATTTACTCATATGTGGTATCTTGGCAAGTTGAATGAAAAGCTCAGATCAGCTGGAACTTCCCCCCCACAACCACCCGAGAGCCAACATGTGGCTTTTCCATCATGGTGGCCTCAGGGTAGTTAGTTTCCTAACAGCAGCTCAGGGCTGAATGGCCATTTATGACCCAATCTCAGAGTTGCACAGTGGCACCTCTGGAAGAAAGGAATGTCAAGGAATTTGCGGCTTTGTTTAAAAACTGCCATGAGTGTGGGAGTGGGGAGAATTCAAAGGAAAGCCAAATTTATAGAGGAAGGACTGTGTGTCCTTCAGGCTTGATGATGAGGCTGCAAATAGGAGAACGAGAAATAAGGTCAGAAGCTAAGCAGCAAGCGTCAAAAACTACGTGACAGGAGAAAATGCTGGCATCAGGCACTCAGAAGTAAGATTTATGAGCAGCACGTGACACTGGAGGCTTCCCTTTGCCAGTGGTGGGGGTCCAAGCTAACATGGAGGACACGGACGGGTGCTATTTACTATTGGAGGGGCTCAGATGGCTAGCCAGTGCTTCTTTATGCTTGGACATCAGAGTAGGTTTGACAGTGTGGTCACCAGAAATCACCGTTTCCCCTTCTTAGTGACTCAGTCTGTTTCCTGTTCCAGGGATCACTTTTCTAAACTCTGACCAGTGATGACTGGGTTATTGGCCTCCCCGTAAGCAGAGGCTTCTGTTCCGTTCCCAGACCCACCCATAGCCTTAGATTTCAGGGGGCCATGAGGCACAGGGGGTGACCTGGGGTTCTTTGGTTTTTTTTTGAACTCCCAATGGAGCCTCCATTTTCACCAGCAGGTCTCAAATCCGTCACCTGCATTCTGTCTTCCTCCGTTATCCCTCCAAACCCTTCAGCTCTCTTCCCTCTTTCAGTCGTTCTGCTGTACCTGTTACTGCTGGAGG
The DNA here is from genome assembly GCF_002776525.5 of Piliocolobus tephrosceles. Classification (NCBI taxonomy): domain Eukaryota; kingdom Metazoa; phylum Chordata; class Mammalia; order Primates; family Cercopithecidae; genus Piliocolobus; species Piliocolobus tephrosceles. The sequence goes on along the minus strand of NC_045436.1, from coordinate 161,161,172 downwards.
GTGTCCAGGTTCTTGGCATCTTAAACAAAGAATTGGACAAAACGCACAAAGCAAGGAAGGAATGAAGGCTTTTATAGAAAAAGATAGTGTACACTCCACAGTGTGGGAGTGGGCTGGAGCACAGGAACTCAAAAGGCCCCGTTACAGAATTTTTGGGAGTTTAAATACCCCCTAGAGGATTCCACTGGTTACTTCAGGTTCGCCTTATGTAAACGGAGAAGATGAAGTAAAGTTACAAAGCCATTTATGGCGTACGCCCTGTGGAGAGGATATTTCCTGTTATAGCTGAAGTGTGAATCGGCCTTATGTTCCCTGCCTCCAGACTCTATTTTCCTGCCTTATCTCCCCCTCAGAGATGTGATCCCCATAAATCTTTATGGGAAGTAGAGAGACAGATGGTTTTTTTTTTTTTTTTCTGTAAGTGCTTCATGCTGGCTTGGGGCGGAGTCCCTACCTCTTGGGGATCACGGCACTCTCGCCCTGTTCTGTCTAGTGGAGGCAGGGTAGCTTCTTGATGTCCAGGGCTGGTGTCTTCACCTGGAACTGGCTGGAACCTTTGTTGCCTGATCATCTAAAGCTTGATGGTCTCTAAGTGAGAAGAAATGAGTTTGGTTAAAAGACTTAATGGGAACTTCAGAGGGTGGATACCTATGCTGTCAGAAATGTTTGTTATAGAGATTTGCAAGAGAAAGGCAAAACCTGCTCTGTTCTAGAATCTATGTGTTTCCTTAAAGTCTTAGCGTGAGCAACTCCATTTTGGTTTGGTTTGGTTTGGTTTGGTTTGTTGGGGACTAGTGCATGAGCTCAGTTCAAAACAATGGCCTTTCATAATTTTGTTTTAAAACATTCCCCCATTTTGGTCAGGTTCTCACTTAGGTGAGAGTGTAACCAAAACTTAGGGCCTTAGCGCCACTCTCCATTACCATGTTTTTGGGTGTCCAGTCTCAGCACATCATTTGTAGGTTGTGATGTCCTCATGGTTGCACATTTCATTCAGCTCCTGTTATTCCAGTTGAAGAGAGACCATATGACATTCTAGAGATGGCTGCATGCGAGCATTTGAAACCTTTGAGAGAATACAGCGTGCCAGGGAGACTATTATTAAGACTATTGGGAGGATAATACCAAGAGTTTGGAGTATGTTCCTTACCCAAGGTCTCCATAAATCAAACCTCCTAAAATCAAATAGATCAAAGAATGAGCTAGATACAGAGTTTACTCACTTGACTAAGCAATTTCTTTGTCAATCCCCTACCACTGAATTTATATAATCTTCGTTTGATGTATTTCCCCATAGGTCACAAGTGCCAGCAGCTGCGCAAGTACATTACTGTTTAGCCAATTCTATTGTTTAGCATAACTTTCACAAGATGATTTAAAGTCTGTTGTGTAACTGTAGCCGTTATCCTAGAATTTGCTATAGAGCCTATCATGAGGCATAGATTTCTAATCATTGCTTCTTTTACTTTAAACCATGGAAAAAGGACCTAACAAATGATGCCCTTTTAAAAGAGTGAAGGCCTTCTGGCAATGTTCTCTTTAACCCATGATGTGGGTTAAAAGGAGTGAACCAACATTTTGTTTTTGACTGATTATGGGGCAACACATGTACCATTAAAGTTTCTCACCTACATTGGGCCTTCATCTTTTATCTGTCAAAGTAGAAGTTTATCCATGTATAAGGCTGGCTGCAAACTCCTTCACAAATAAAAGTCTACTCCATTAGTGCCCACAACAGACCCCTTTTCTGCTTCTATTGTTCACAGAGGCATAAGCAAGGAAAAATATTCAAAGATAAGAGTTTCATGATAGTAGAGGTCTTAATCTGTGAACTTGGGAAAAGCTGTTCAGATCAAGGATGCCATTCTCTTCTTGGGAGAAATTTCCCTGGTTTGTTTCACCTTAAAGATTCCAATGGGTGCGCAGCTAGCTCCAAGAGTGTGGAGGGACTCTTCTCAGTTTTGAGATTATGAACCCAAAGTTCAAGGTCCCAAAGTTTTGTTGTAGTGTGGATGGCCTGCCTTTTACTTCACGCAGGGTTCTTGTAAGCCTTTCTTTGAATTGTGTTTTTTATCAAAAACTTCCCTACAAACAACTCTCAGGAGAGCCAGTTGTTAAATTGTCAGGAAGTTTGTAAGCTGGTTGACTTTGTGAGGATAGCTTGAACTTGGTCATAGTAGACTATTTATGGCATAAATTAGCACCCCATCCCAGAGCCGGATGTTAAGCATTTACCAGCACACCATTGTTCATGTCTTTATGATTTTATTTTCGCTTCTCTTGCCTCCCCCACCCTCTGTCTAAATTTAATTCAGAATCACTATTTCCACTTGCAGTAGAAACATAGAACATTTGCATTTGAAAATATAAGATGGTCAAGAGCAAGTAGTCTCATCTTTCTAAGCTTTCGTCTCCTGTCTGTAAAGTGGTGATAGCAACATCTTCCTCATAGGTTGTGGTGGGATAAGGTGATGTCGTACACATCTGGGCTCAGCAAATACTCAATACTCACTGGCCACGTCACTGGTCTCCTTCTCTGCATGCACCCAGCCTTGGGTTACTTATTTATCAACCGACACGTTTTGGAGCTCGCATTCTTTGAAGAGCTGACACTAATGACTCATTAGTGAAGTGTGTTTTCAGTAGGAAAACTTGTTTTAATGGTGGAAAAAGCTCACAACAATCAGTGCACACTCTTCTACATCTGTGATGAACTATGAAAACCAGGTCTCTTTCTGCAAAGCTAAAGAAGTCGGAGAGTATTCTGAATGTAAATTCTTGGACTGTTATCCATGCTGGGCTTATTTTACTTGGCCAAAGTTATTCTTCTAGGAGCACCCACCTGGCATTTGTCTCTATTCAATTTTGCCTTAGTTATGTAGGACCAGCTTTCCTATGTGTTGAGGTCATTGTGCATTGAGGTCAGTCATGAATAGGCTGGGCAACAGCCCTTATCTCCCCTTCTCCAGAGTCTGAAACAATGCATTCCTTCCTATGCATCATCTGACATGGATAAAGGCTGCTAATGTGTTTTGCCCAATGGAATTCATATCTGATTCTCTCTGCAAGACTGATTTTAGTTGGAAAAAGAAATATTTTCCTATGCTAGTGCTACTATATTTGATGAGATTAATTGTCCTCTACTTTAAAGTATGCATATTTTAATGGCTAACAAGGATCTCAATAAATACATAAAGTAAAAATAAAAGTCAGAAAAAAATAGAGGTTATTTGTTTGACTTTGGGAAGTGCCAAAGTTCTTTTATTGCTGCTCCATGGTTCTTATGAATCATTTTATTTTAAAGTTAGGTTTACTGAGGTCTAATTCACACACTACAAAATTTATTTATTTTAGTGTAGAGTTTGCGAGTGTTTCCAAACACATTTGTTGTGTAACCACCACCACAATGAGGAGATGAAACATTTCCATTCCTTCCCCAAATTCCCTAAGGCTTTTTGTAGCCAGCCCCCTTCTCCCAACAACAGGCCCTGGCAACCACTGATCTGTTTTTCTGTGCCTATAGCTTTGCCTTTTTCTGGGAAGTCATACTAATAGGAATCGTACAATATGTAGTCAGACAATATTTTGAGTCTGGCTTTTTTTTACTTAACTAATGCTTTTGAGATGTTGATATGGCTTGGATTTGTGTCTCTGCACAAATATCATGTCGAATTATAATCCCCAGTGCTGGGGAAGGGTCCTGTGGGGAGGTGATTGGATCATGAAGGCGGATTTCCCCCTTGCTGTTCTCATGATACTGAATGAATTCTGCCGAGATCTGGTTGTTTAAAAGTGTGTAGTACCTCCCCCTTTTCTCTCTCTCTCTCTCCTGCTCCACCATGTGAAGATGTACGTATTTGGTTCCCTTTTGCCTTCCACCATGATCGTAAGTTTCCTGAGTCCTCCCCAGCGATGCTTCCTATATAGCCTTCCTGTATAACTGTGAGCCAATGAAACCTTTGTTTCTGTTTTTGTTTTTGTTTTTGTTTTTGAGACAGAGTCTCATTCTGTCGCCCAGGCTAGAGTGCAGTGGCATGATCTTGGCTCACTGCAATCTCTGCCTCCCGGATTCAAGCAATCCTCCTGTCTCAGCCTCCCAAGTAGCTGAGACTACAGGTGCCCACCATCATGCCCAGCTAATTTTTGTATTTTTAGTAGAGGTGGGGTTTCACCATATTGGTCAGGCTGGTCTTGAACTCCTGACCTCAGGTGATCCACCCACCTCGGCCTCCCAAAGTGTTGGGATTACCGGCGTGAGCCACCGCACCTGGCCTTCAGGTAGTTCTTTGTAGCAATGCAAGAATGGAATAATATAGATGTATTGATGGTATACTGGTACTAGCAGTTGTTTTTTTTAAATTGTTGAATAGTATTTCATTGTATGAATGTACCATGGTTTGTTTATCCATTCACCAGCTGAAGGGCATTTGGGTTGTTTCAAGTTTTTGACGATTATGAATAAAGTCACTATAATACATATCTGCATACAGATTTCTGTATGAACATAGCCTTTCATTTCCTGGGGGTAAATTCTATGGCCCATCTTCTTGGCCCCCACCCGAAGTCCTGTGGCTCCTCCATTGTCCTCAGAAATCACCACCCTGGGGAACTGAGTACTGTTTTTACTTCCAGCAGAGATGTGTGAGTTCTGGTGCCAGGAAGCAGTTTCACTTTTTAGGTTTCTGGACAACAGACATATATACCCTCTGTGGAGACAGAGAAATAAATAATAAGCAGGTAAATAGATGGGTGATAGACTGAGGGAGAAGTGAGACAAAACAAGGCCAGTAAGCATGAGACAGGGCTTCTACATCAGGTGCTGTAATTAAAGGCTTCTTCTTAATTAGCAGCCCAGCTGCCTATAAATTTGAATTGTGCTTCTCTGCTTATAAACTGGAATCATGACTCACTGAATTACGATTTGCTTAAATCCACTCTTACCATTTCTGCATATGAGCTGATGTATTGCAGCTGATATCTGGACTAAAGTGAGATGATTAGGAGGTCTCTGGTCATCAGAGATTTCTATTAATTCTGTTTGAATAACTGCAATAGCAACACTTACGAAGTGCCTGCTGTGTACCAGATACTGTTCTAAGGACTTTACATATGCTGACTCATTTAATACCCACAACAGCCTTAAGGCTAGTGATTTTTCGTACTTCACAGATTTTACAGAATTTGAGGGACAGGGAGGTTATGTATAGACAGCAAGGGGCAAAGTTGGAATAAAAAACTCAGGCCATTGTAAGCCAGACACTCGGCATCTCTATTTTCTCTTCATCCTAGCCTGACAAGGTGACTTCTTATTATCCCTATTTTACAGATGAGGGAATTGAGACTCAGAGAAATTAAGTCAGTAGGTCAAGGTCCTCCAGCCGGTGGGTCGCGGAGTTGGGAATGGAATCCAAGTTAGTCCACGTGCTCTCCATCACCTCTCCCTGCCTCTAATAAAGTCACTTGGCTTGCCTTGGAGTTGACCCAAGTTGAGAGGCTGTCGAAAACATGAAATGAAGATGAATTTGTCTGAGTCTGTTAACCTTGCTGCTCAGGCTCAGCACATGCTGCCTGAGTGTTTCTGCCGGGAGCTTGCTCCATGCAGCCTGCTGGCCCCAGAGAGGACCTCTCTGGGGACCAGGAGGTGTGTGGTAAAAGCCTTCTGATTTTTTACTATGACTTTTCTCAAACAATAAACTCCCTTTAGGGAAGTTGGGAGAGAACAAAAAATAAATACTGGTTAAGGGTATATTTACAATAGATGTCCTTTTGCATTCATTTGACTCAAATTTCCTTAATAGGCTGCTTATTCTGGGCACCATGCTTGCTCTAATTAGTTTTTTCATCATGCGACGGTTGTTGGTCTCTGGAGGGTGAGGGAGCCTGGAAACATGAGCAACAGCTATGGTTATAAAACTGCCAAATAAGCCCGTCATTCATTTCCTTGACTGTGCTCCGTGTGGCAAACGTGAAGGCCAGCCTTGCCCTTATCAATCTTACCTCCCATGCAAATGCCCTGACATGCAGGGTGCTTTGGTTTTATTTGTTTTGTCATTATTGGGCATCTTCTGTGTGCTAGTTCTGTGTTCAGCACTTTTGGACGTTTGCTATCTCCTGTGCTCACAACAGACTTTATGTACACGTCTGTCTCCTTCATAAATTATGGGCTCCTGAATATAGGGAAATGTGTCATTAAGGGTGAATTGGATCTGGTTTTCTATCATCCAGGAGCCCCTAGTTTCATAGGAGAACCCGACAAATATATAAATAATCTGAATACATGGCACACTATGATAGTGCCGTAATGACTATAACGGTAATAGTTACCATTTAAGGAAAATGTATCACAGTTCTGGTACTATGCCAAGTCCTGAACATATTTCTATGTTTCTTTAATCCCCAGTGAAATTGAGGCTGTATCAGTTATCTAGTATCATAATAATGCTGTGTAAGAACCATAAAACTTCAGTGGCACACAACATTTATTTTTGCTCACAAGTCTATGTGCTGGCTGGCAGCTTCTGCTTCTCGGGTAGCTGGCTGTGGGCTGAGGCACCTCGGCTGGGTTCTCTTGCGCATCTGGGCAGCTGGGGGCTTGCTGGTGCTAGGAGGGTCTCAGATGAAACAATTTGCCTCTGTTTTAGGAGATGTCTCCTCCTCCAGCAGGCTAGCACTGGCTTATTCTTTTGGCAGAGGCAGGATCCCTAAGGGCACAAAGTACACAAGCCTCTTGAGGCCGAGACTCAAAATGGGCACACAGCCATTTCTGCTGAACGTTTGTATTTGGCGTAAGCACATTTAAAAGGGTAACCCAGATTCAGGGAATGGGGCAATATGCTTTGCTTTTTGATGAGAGGAGCTGCAAAATTATGTTGTAAAGGGCCTGGATACCAGAAGGATGAAGAATTGCAGCCATTGTTTGCAATCCACCGCGAGTACTATTATCGCTCCCATTTCACAGATGAAGAAACTGAAGCATAAAGAGATACCTAAGCTCACGTAGAAAGTAATGGCAATGTATATTAATAGACAAAAGACTATAGAATTGTTGGCAAAGGGAGACACTGGTGCTTTTATAAAAGACTACCTCGTGTGGAAGAAGAGTGGGGACGGATTTGAACCTTAGCACTCTAGAGATGCTGTTGATGTCCTGCATCACACCAGGACCACCTCTGAGGTCACTGGTAGCTGTAGTGGGTGGTTCCCACATGCTGCACGCTGCTCATTTCATTTTATTATTTATTTATTTATGAGATGGAGTCTCCCTCTGTCATCCAGGCTAGAGTACAGTGGCGTGATCTCACCTCACTGCAAACTCCCGCCTCCTGGGTTCAAGTGATTCTCCTGCCTCAGCCTCCTGAGTAGCTGGGATTACAGGCGCCTGCAACCATGCCTGGGTCATTTTTGTATTTTTAGTAGAGACCGGGTTTCAGCATGTTGGCCAGGCTGGTCTTGAACTTCTGACCTCAGATGATCTACTGATCTTGGCCTCCCAAAGTGCTGGGATTACAGGTGTGAGCCACCGTGCCTAGCCTGACTGCTGCTCATTTGAAGGGACTCTCTGCTCCTCTGCCTGAGGCTTTTTCCAATGCCATCCAGGTTTGCCGAGTCTCCTCGCAGGGCAGTCTGCAATTGTCAGACTTAAAGTGTCCAATGGTAACCCCCAACTTAAGGGGAATAGGAGCTGGTAAATCAGTACCCCAGCCCCCCCATTCCACAGTGGAGTAATTCGGTGACACATTTTACAAAGTTCCTTGGAGGATCCCCATAGGGATTGAGCCCCAAATTACTCTGGGCGGTAACCTGCTAATTAATACACACTTTATTGTCTTCTTCCTTCAAATAAGCCACCTACACCCACGCCCTTGATTCAGGGTCTGCTTTTATAGGAAATCAAACTAAGAAACCTTGAAGGATGGCTAAGATATTGACAGATAGAGGGAGGCTGGTGAGTGTTCTAGGTAAAAGCTCTTTTGAACACTTTTTGACATTGTTTCTAAATTTTCTTTGTGCAAATGATACTGTATTTGCATAATAACGTTTTATTTTAATTTCAGATGATCCCTTTTAAGATTGACTCCCAGAAATAGAGTTAGTGGTTATAGAGTTTAAACATTTCACAGGCCTTTAGTCACTGAAACCTACCTTTTAACAGTAAGGATTTGCCCAGCAGATATCTCTCTTCTTAACTGCAGAAGTTTTTAATTATTGAATTTTTTTTTTTTTTTTTTAGACAGAGTCTCACTCTGTCACCCAGGCGGGGGTACAGTGGCACCATCTTGGCTCACTGCAACCTCCACCTCCTGGGTTCAAGCAATTCTCCTGCCTCAGACTCCCAAGTAGCTGGGATTACAGGAGCCAGCCACCACATCCTAATTTTTGTATTTTTAGTAGAGATGAGGTTTCACCATATTGGCCCAGCTGGTCTTGAACTCCTGACCTCAAGTGATCTGCCTGCCTCAGTCCCTTTAAAGTGCTGGGATTACAGGCATGAGCCACTGTGCCTGGCCTAATTGCTACAATTTTGAGGGTATAGGGCGTTGCTACTAACTAAGCATAGCACAGATGTCCCAATTTAACATTAAACATTAAACATCCCTATTCTAAAACTCTGCTGGCCTTTCCAGTACCAGGAGCTTCTTACTGGCCAGTCTTCCATATAAAACCATAATCTATCCCCATATTCTCCATATTCTTGTCCTTTTTTTCTCTCGTCTCTTCTGAACTGTCACAATTTTAGCTGGCAGTTCCCAACCCAACCACCCTCTCTTCATAATATTTTCCTAAGCCAAGCAATTCACTTCTCTCTCTATTGCCTTCCATCCAGACGGGCTTTCCACACCTGTAGGCTCATTTTCCATGACCAGAATGGCTCATTAGAATTTTCACTAAACAAAGGGCTGTTCTCTCCCTCAGGGACCCCCACAAAACAAGCCCCTGCCAGCTAATGTGTTTGTGGAGATGGGGGTGGGAAGGGGAGGGAGGGGAGAACATCAGAAGAGGGTTCAGAGACTTAGTGGCCCTTGCAGAGGGGACAAATAAATGTGGTGCAACTTGAGAATAATCTGGACAATTTTCTGCTCCCTAGAATATCCACCTCACAGCCTCTAATTCTGCGCTTTGTTCTTTTGGACCCTGAAAGCTTTTTGGTCTTCAATAATTCTCTATTAAAATGCAAATCCCTACTGGGAGTTGTTAAGCCTTATCAGCTAATAGTTGACTGTCACAGGAGCATTAAGATCCTGCTCTAATGGGGCACAGAATGGCAGAGGGATGGGACCGTGCTGTGGAAGGACAAATAGATTCAGGAAGAAGGAGAGCGGGTATTTATGAAAGGGGTCATTTTGGGGTCTTTCTTCTGTTTTGACCAGAATGAACTTTGCTCACCATTATCCACAGCTGTTTCGTTTGCTTTCTCAACAGCAGTCATTTTTAAATAGTTGGTTTTAAATGCCCTTTGACCTGAGTATAAGTTGAATTAAGGAGGAATGCTGGAGCATCTCTGCTTTGCCTAAATTAGAAAGACTAAAAGTAATCTAAGGAAATTGCGACAGAACCCTTCTCTGCTCTAAATTTAGCTCCCATTTAATCACATCAGTGCCGTGGTACACACGTGGCTTTTGGTGGCTCAGTGGGTCGCAGCAAAGCCTGGATGTGGCCAGGGTGGCGGGTGCATTTTGTCTGTGGTAGGAAAAAGCAGAATTCTACCAGCCAACTTAGCAATGTGTGCCCAGGAGGGACCAAAAGAGAGCATGGATGCACACTGCCAATTTATCCAAACTCTCTGGAAAACTGCAGAGATGCAGCGTGACCTCCACGGGAAATGAAGGTATCTATCAGCTGAGTCCCAGCCTTCCAGCCAAAGCACCTTCTCTGTCACCCACAGCTCGCACACATATGTCTTCTCTCCCCTGCTGGACTGTGAGTGCCCTCATCTTTGACGGGAGCCAAGGCTACTCCATCACAGGGGGCAAGTCTAAAATGCTTTCAAAAAAAATGCATCCATAAAGAATAAATGGCAATCCAGGATCATTCGAAAGCAGTGTTGTAAAAATAAGTGCAGTCTTTGCCACCCTCTCATCCCTTTTCCCCAGGTCTATTTTTCCTTTTCAGGTGTGTAATTCAAAATATTTAACAACCAGGAAGGTACCAGTACTGACTAACCAGAAAAGAAGCAGGCTTGCCCATGAAATCAATCCATGGGGCTCTGGGGCTGCCCAATGTGCAGCATTAACCCTTTAATTCCTAGATCATCAGGCCTTCCGGGGTTTCCAAGGGAGGGGCTAAGTTTGCACAGGCACACCCAGCGGGCTCAGGATAGCATCGCTCACCCAGCAGTGTAGAATATTCCAGCATTCCTGGTGCTTTCTCGCCTGAGTGCCAGCCCTACCCAATTCCAGGCACCTAGCTGTAATCTCCAATTGTGTGCTGAAGTTGGGCCCAGGGAAGCTGTCTTTGCATGGGGCCTGGATGCTTTGATGGGGGCAGGTCACTGAGCTCAATCCTGGAGCAGGCATGGAGGTTGTAGAGAATGGTCCAAGGCCTGGTGGCCCAAGAAGGTAACGTCTGTGCAGCTCTGAGCTGGGCTGTCAGGACAGGTTACAGCCTCTCCTCAGACACAGAGGTGTAGTCACTGGCTTTGACACCCAGGAAATTCCCTAATACAGATCTCTTTCTCTAGGAAAAGGCTTCTTCTGACATTGAGACACAAACTTCCTATTCTTTTTTTTTTTTTTCTTAGCCTATTACTGCTAGTAAAGAAAAAAATGCTTTCCCCCATTTCTACTGCCTCCATATCTCCCCCCAACCACACACACACACAAAACAACCAAAACACTTTATCTTTAGGCAAACTCATTTCTGCTACTTCCTGGGAAAAGGAGAGGAACTGTTTTTATTGTATGGTTTGGTGGAGGTGGGGATGGTGGGCTCATTTTTACTCCTTCTGCCCTCATTCGTGCCTCCAGCTTCTCTGTCTAGTACAGGGGTAGAGAACGCTGACTCATAAGGTCTTTGAATATAACCATGGACTTGGAGGGGGTGGGCACAGGAGGAGAACAAGGAAGTGAGCTGTTTTCAGTTTGTCAGAAATCCTAATAGAAAATATAGATTAACACTCTTGTGTGCAACTAGAGAAATTTAGGGGAACAATTGGAGTTAATTGGCTCATGAAATCAATCTACAGAAATAAGTGGAGTGTGCTGAGTCTCAGGGACAGCTGAAGCCAGGGCCCTAAACGTCACCAGGGCATTCTGTTATTCTCCATGTCTCACCTGTGCTCTTCTCCGAGCGTGGGCTCCATGCTGCAGGCCAGCAGTTCTTAATCAGAGATGGAGAGCTATTTTACCTCCCAGGGGACATTTGGCAATATCGGGGGGACATTTTTGATTGTCACAACTTGGGGAAAGGTGCTCCTGACATTCAGTGGGTAGAGGCCAAAACTGCTGCTAAGTATCCCACAATGTATAGAATAGCCTCCCAAAACAAAGAATTATCTCACTAAAAATGTCAATAGTAGTTGAGAAAGCCTGCTCTAAGACCAGTGTTTTAGTTTGTTCTTTGCTGCTACAACAGAATACCACAAACTGGGTAATTTACAATGAACATAAATTTATTTGGCTCATATGGCCGGGCACGGTGGCTCATGCCTGTAATCCCAGCACTTTGGGAGACTGAGGCAGGCAGATCACCTGAGGCAGGAGTTCAGGATCAGCCTGACCAACATGGTGAAACCCCCTCTCTACCAAAAATACAAAAATAAGCCTGGCGTGGTGGTGGGCACCCATAGTCCCAGGTACTCGGGAGGCTGAGACAGAGGAATCACTTGAACCCAAGAGGCAGAGGTTGCAGTGAGCTGAGATCATGCCACTGCACTCCAGCCTGGGTGACAGAGCAAGACTCAGTCTCAAAAACAGAAAGAAAGAAAAAGAAAAAGAAATTTATTTGGCTCATAGTTCTGTAGGCTAAATCCAAGATCAAGGGGCTGCATCTGGTGAGGGCCTTCTTGTTGTATTTTCTCATGCTAGAAGGCATCACACAGTAGAAGGGCAAGAGAGGGCCAGAGAGGGAGAAAAAAGGGCGCCAAATTTGTACTATTATGCAGAACCCGTTCCTTCTACAACAGCATTAGTTATTCATGAGGGCTCTACCTAATCGCCTCTTAGAGGTCCTACCTCTTAGGCCACCACACTGGGGACCAAGTTCCAACACATGAATTTTGGGGGATACATACAAACTTTAGCAGCCAACTTTCTCCTGGAAACGTAGCTACTGGCAGCTCTCAGGCCCAGATCTAATGGCTTTGGTGACCTAAGGGGGACCGAGACTCTCTCACCCTTATCCAAATGTCAAAAATGTCAGGGAATGTCTCCGATTGGTCCAACTTCATCCAGCGATGCATCCCTAGACTAATCGCTGCATCCAAAAATTGAATGTTAGAAGGCCTCATGTTTGGAGTTGGTAAGAAATATTCTCAGAATGAGAAGGGTAAAGGGCAGGCCAGAAAATAGATGACACAAAAGCTTCTAGTGAGTAAGTTTAGTTGATTTGGGAGGCAACATCTTTTAGAAGTAGAGATATGAGGCAGCAGGCAAAGAGAAGTGACCTTCAAAGGAGTAAAGTGTGGGAACCATATTAATCTAGAACCCACCACTAAAATACTGCACAGGCCAGGCCGGTGTCCCATACTCCATACTCTTTTTTTCCCCACTCTTATTTTTATTTATTTATTTAGTCAGTTTTTTTAAGACGGAGTCTCGCTCTGTTGCCCAGGCTGGAGTGCAGGGGCACAATCTGGGCTCACTGCAACCTCTGTCTCCCAGGTTCAAGCGATTCTCCTGCCTCAGCCTCCCAAGTATCTGGGATTACAGGCACCCACCACCACGCCTGGCTAATTTTTGTATTTTTGGTAGAGATGGGGTGTCGCCATGTTGGACTAGGCTGGTCTGGAACTCCTGACCTCAAGAGATCCGCCCACCTCAGCCTCCTAAAGTGCTGCGATTACAGGCGTGAGCCACCACGCCCAGCCTCTGCTCTTCTTACAAAGGCAATTCCTGGGGCACCTGTTGTCCACTCAGAATCCTTGGGTGGTAAGTGGCTATTTAGATAAACTAATTATTGCTAATATTTACTTAGCTAATGAGTTATTCATTCAAGTGACATAGTGCCTAACCCCATTATAATGTGCACATTCTTTCAAAGGTCTCTAAAGGAGGAAATAGTGGTAGCACTTTCAGTCAAGTAGGAGTTGGTGGGAAAATTTTTTTTGTTGTGGCGGCCTTCCATTCAAATCATTAATGCAGGTAGCAAGTTATGCTGTATCTGAGTAAGTCAGGTTCAAGGTTAACATTTGCTTTTTTTTTTTTCAACTCTTATGTTGGATTCACGGGGTACATGTGCAGGTTTATTAACTCGGTGTATTGTGTGATGCTATGGTTTGGGGTGCAAATGATCTCATCCAAGTACCGAGTATAATACCCAACAATTAGGTGTTCTTTTTGTTTGTTTTGCCTTTTTTAAAAAAATCATTTTCAGTTCTAGGGTATATGTGCAGGATGTGCAGGTTTGTTACACAGGTAAACGCAACAGTTAGGTTTTCAATTCTTACCCCTTTCCCTCCGTTCCTTCCTCCCCCATCTAGTATTCCCCAGTGTCTATTGCAAGGCCAACATTGTCTGAAGTATGTTCTTAGAAGCAGGGAGTCCCTGGATGCTAGTAATTGTTATTGAAAATAAAGATTTCATAATAAAATCCATTAGGGAAATGCTGGTTTGGATGACACTTAGCAGAGTTTTTTACTATAGGACTCAGGGCCTATAATAGAATGGGTGTGTGACGCTCAAAGAAGGAAGAATAATGTATAGACTTCCCAAATTACTGGGCCAAGGATCCCCTTTGCTGAGGCACATTTTACATAGGACTACCAGTCCAGTTTTGTCCTTTGTCCTTGCATAATTGCTAAAGGCATTCTCCTTTGTACCCCAAAGTATATCAGTTCAGAGAATAAATTTTATGGTCATCTTATTCTTTTTTTTTTTTTTTTTGAGACAGAGTCTCACTGTGTTGCCCAGGCTGGAGTGCAATGGCATGATCTTGGCTCACTGCAACCTCTGCCTCCTGGGTTCAAGCGATTCTCCTGCCTCAGCCTCTCAAGTAGCTGGGATTATAGGTGCCCACCACTACACCTGGCTAATTTTTTTGTATTTTTAGTAGAGACAGGGTTTCACCATGTTAGTCAGGCAGGTCTCGAACTCCTGACCTCAGGTGATCCGCCTGCCTCAGCCTCCCAAAGTGCAGGGATTACAGGCGTAAGCCACCATGCCTGGTTTATGGTCACCTTATTCTAATGGGAGCACACTTTGGAAAATGCTTTTCTATTATCTGGATTTCTGGAGAGCAATTTTTTTTTTTTTTTTGAGATGCAGTCTTGCTCTGTCACCCAGGCTGCAGTGCAGTGTCATTATCTTGGCCCACTGCAAGATCCATCTCCTGGGTTCAAGTGATTCTCCTGCCTCAGCCTCCTGAGTAGCTGGGATTACAGGCGCATGCCACCACGCCTGGCTCATTTTTTTGTATTTTTAGTAGAGACGGGGTTTCACCATGTTGGTGAAACAATGGTTTCCTATTGTCCCCAGAACACTTCTAAATTAATCCCCCATTAATATTAGCATTAGAATCCCCCCAAAACCAAAGCATAGATTGTTTAAAATTAAACAGACCCTAAGCTGATTGCATTATTAAAGTTTGGTGTTTTTTTTTTTTTTTTTTTTAAGAAGACAGAAGTTCAACCTTAACACGCAAAAAAAAAAAAATGAAAAAAAAAAAAAAAAAGAAAAAGAAGCTAGTAATTTGGGGAAGAAACAGAATCAGGGACCAGCTTCAGGAACCAGAGTAGCCTGATGCTTCCAGGATTTTCTCTCCACAGCTTTTCTCCACTTTAGCTTCGGTCTTTCCCACCAAGGACAATGCTACCTTCATGCATACAGGTGATTACAGAAGTCAAAGTTCATGACCTTCACGTATTCACATAGTAAGCATCAGACAAAACAAACAATTATTTTAAAATTATAATTACGAGCAAAATGCTAAGCAACAGAGAGTGGTTTCGTGGGAGGAGGAAACAGGACAATGAAATTTTTGTTCTAAAGTCTAAGTATGGGACAAAACAAACTTTTTCCTTGAAAGTTCCTTAAATCACTTGCAAAGTACAATATATGTGGTTTGATGTATTGAACTCTGAATGCATTCAAATGACAGAGGTATGCAGTAATGTACAGAATGTAATGAAGGATGCACATGCAAAACATACATCTCCAGATTTTTACTTACATAAAAAAGAGATGAGGCCAGGCGCGGTGGCTCTCGCCTGTAATCCCAGCACTTTGGGAGGCGGAGGTGGATGGATCACCTGAGGCCAGGAGTTTGAGACCAGACTGGCCAACATGGTGAAACCCTGTATCTAATAAAAAATATAGAAATTAGCTGAATGTGGTGGCACGTGCCTGTAATCCCAACTATTCGGGGGGGCTGAGGCAAGAGAATCTCTTGAACCTGGGAGGCAGAGGTTGCAGTGAGCCAAGATCACGCCACTGCACTCCAGCGTGAGCGACAGAGCAAGACTCTGTCTCCAAAAATAAAAAAAAGAAAAGAAAAGAAAAAAAGGGGGATGAAAGAATAAAGAAGAAAATAAAGGAAGACTGCAGATGGTTTCTCCTAGCCACAGTCAGGGAGAAGGGTGGTATTAATTCTTCAGTCTCCTGTTCTGACTGGGGCGTGTGTCACTGAAGGGAAGGGTAGGAGGAGTTGCCTGGGCTATTTTGACTGTGTTTGTTGATTTCCTCTCAATTCTCTAAATTCCAGCTCTCTCACTATGGAATCTCGGAAAAACTGACTTAACCTTTCTGTACCTCAAATATAAAATGACGGCAATGATAGAACATACCTCATAGTTTTATTGTGATGATTAAGTAGAATAATACAAGCAACGTATGTAGAACAGTGCCAGGCATCTTTAAGCACCATGACTACTACAACTGTTCGCACAATAATAAAACCAATAGGGCCTCTGCTCTCTGGGGAGCTTTATTTTATTGGTTTTCTTCTTTTCTTTCTTTCTTTCTTTTTTTTTTTGGTGAGATGGAGTCTCGTTCTGTTGCCCAGGCTGGAGTGCAGCGCTCTCATCTCACTGCAATCTCCTTCTCCTAGGTTCAAGCAATCCTCCTGCATCAGCCTCCTGAGTAGCTGGGACTACCGATATGCACCACCACGCCCGGCTAATTTTTGTATTTTTAGTAGGGATGGGATTTCCCAATGTTGGCCAGACTGGTCTCGAACTGGCCTCAGGTGATCCACCCACCTCGGCCTCCCAATGTGCTGGGATTACAGGGGCGAGCCACTGCGCCCAGCCTGGTTTTCATTTTGTGTGTTTTCTCCTCACCCCCAGTTTTTGTTTTGTTTCTTCAGTTTTTTAGTCAACCTTCTGACTGGTTTGCACCTTATGAAGAGAAATATCTTGTTTTTGTTTGTTTTGTGTTGAGACGGGGCATTACTATGTGGACCAGGCTGGACTCGAACTCCTGGGCTCAAGGCAAACTTCCCACCTCAGTCTCCTGAGTAGCTGGGACCACAGGCTCACACCTCTATACCTGGCTAGAAAGCTGCTTTTGATTCCTTCTTCAGAAGTCACACTCCATTATCACTCATTCAACAAATATTTATTAAGTAACTCCTATGGGCCAGGCATAATTCAAGGTGTTTCAGATGTAGCAGAAAACAAATCAACACAAATCCCCACCCTCATGGTCTTATGTCCCCATGGGAGAAGGGAAATATGAAGGAAAAAATGACAAGCGTCTCCTGCTCCCCAGCTTATACTTCAAATTACATTGTGTTTCTCCCCTTCTCCTGCTGCAGCTTACGCTTATTTATCACTTTTTTTTTTTTGAGACAAAGTCTCAGTCTGTCGCCCAGGTTGGAGTGCAGTGGCGCGATCTCCACTCACTGCAAGCTCTGCCTCCTGGGTTCATGCCATTCTCCTGCCTCAGCCTCCCGAGTAGCTGGGACTATAAGCTCCCGCCATCACGCCCGGCTAATTTTTTTATATTTTGAGTAGAGACGGAGTTTCACCGTGTTAACTAGGATGGTCTCGATCTCCTGACCTCATGATCCGCCCACCTTGGCCTCCCAAAGTGCTGGGATTACAGGCGTGAGCCACTGCGCCCGGCCTTATTACTTTTTTTTTTTTTTTTTTGGACAAATCTTGTATTATTCAGATAGCAGTCTGATCACACATGGTCGAAGAACACTCAAATAATACATCACATATAATCAGATGTTAAAGACTGGTTTTTGCCCAGGTGCTGTGGCTCACACCTGTAATCCCAGCACTTTGAGAGGCTGAGGTGAGTGGATCACGAGGTCAGGAGTTCAAGACCAGCCTGGCCAATATGGTGAAACCCTGTCTCCACTAAAAATACAAAAACGAGCTGGGCGTGGTGGCACACACCTGTAGTCACAGCTGCTCGGGAGGCTAAGGCAGGAGAATCGCTTGAACCCGGGAGGCGAAGATTGCAATGAGTCGAGATCATGCCACTGCACTCCAGCCTGGGTGACAGAGCAAGATTCTGTCTCAATAAAAAGACAGAAAAAAAAATTGGTCTTTAAACATTACAGCCATTGATGCCTCACTTGGCTAGACACAAAACCACATTCACACCTCAGGGACCACCAAACCTTTCAGCACAGCTTCCTTAACTGTGAGCTGTTTGAAGCTATCAATCTGAGCACTATTGACTCTTGTTGTCAGGCTCTGAGGAGCTCTAGGGATCTCAGCAGGGGTGGGAGGAACCAGCTCAACCTTAACGTAGTACCAAAATATGGCCAATCCAGGCTTTGGGTAGTCACAGTAGCGTTCACCAGCACCCGGGCCTTTTCTGCAAGGTTACAGACAAATTGGGCTATTGTTCTGAGATGGAAAGTTTGTTGCCCTGAAGAGCTGGCTGACTGTCTATCTGTAACTTCTTGATACCACCTGCTTGCTGTAAACTTTTTCCCTTGTTTTGGTTTGTTTTCAAATACCCTGGATTTTCCCAGAAAGAATTTCAGACAGCTTCCTTGCCCTTTGGCTTCATTGCTTACAAGTGACTTTTTCCTTTGCTGCACATGCTGTGATCCCCTCTCCTCCCCACCCCTCCCCTCCCCTCCCCTCTCCTCTCCTCTCCTCTCCTTTCCTTTCCTTTCCCTGTCTCTCTTTTCAGGGTCTCATTCTGTCACCCAGGCTGGAGTGCAGTGGAGCACAATCTCGGTTCACTGCAACCTCCACCTCCCAAGCTAAAGTGATCCTCCCACCTCAGCCTCCCGAGTAGCTGGGACTACCGGCATGCACTATGTGCAGCTAATTTTTGTATTTTTTGGTAGAGACAGGTTTTCACTGTGTTGGTCAGTCTGTTCTCAAACTCCTGACCTCAACTGATCCACCTGCTTCAGCCTCCCAAAGTGCTGAGATTACAGGTGTGAGCCACTGCACCCAGCCATGCTGTGATATTTTTCCTTGGCGCTAGTTCCCTTTCTTAAGCTGGAATTCCATCTCCCACTTGGTCCTTTCAGAGTCCCTTCTTTCGATGCAGGCAACAAATCCTAGTTTAGCATCACTTGTGATTATAATTAATGTGCTGTTTATTCCCTCTTCCAGATCATTAATGAAGATGTTAAATGAGACCATAATGAAACCATGTCCCCATGGCATTCCGCTAGACACCTTCCAAAAACTTGACACTCTGCCATTTGCTGTTTCATTACCCTTTGTTTACCTTGTGAGCTCGGGTCCTTGCTTTTGAAGGAGGTAGAAAGCTTGCTATTTCTATTGCTGCATAGATGCCACTTAAAGGGTGGGGATATTAAAACCTGGCAGATTATAAATGCATCCTTTTGAGTTTGAATTAAATGTGGATTATGAATAGAGCATTGTCAGTAAATACTGTTACTCTCCCTCCTCTCAGATGCCTTTGTTTGCTCTTGACTTTCTGCAGCTGTTGTCTTTCTGGGAGCAGAGAAGGGTAGCTGTTTGCTGTATGGAAAGATATTGCTTGGATCAGCTTAACTAGGAGTGTAAAGTTACACTGTTGCATGTGAAAGATGTGGTAGATGGATTGCATTCATGGCTCTAGTTTTTCTCTCCTCCCCATATCCATGCCCTTTACTGATGTAACTTTGCAGTACACTCCCACTCAGACTCTGCCCAGCCATGTGACTTTCTTTGGCAAATGGGATTTTAGCAGACATACTGCAAGTGTAAGCTTGGAAAAAAGCATTACATGTCTGCTTGCACTCCTGAGCCTCCACCACTGCTATGAAATCATGCCTGGGAGAACCTGCTGGAAGACAGTACCCAGAGTAGACACCCAGTCTCTCCAGTTGACTAGCCAGTACCAGCCTAGATCTTCTAACAACTAGATGACCTTCAGATATGTGAATGAAACCAGCAGAACTTGCAAGCTGACCACCACCAGATGCATGAGCAGTAAGTATATTGCTTATGAAGTCTTGTTTATTACACGGCATCAGCTATGGCAATAGATAGCTGATACAATAGTGTACACTTGGAGTTTTATGGACTGGGAACTCATTGAGGTTTTCCACATGGTGGGTCGCTGACATGATCCTTTATAAGAAACGAGAAGGAAAAGTTTTCTTAATAGAGATTCAGAAGGACAAAACAGGCTGTAGTGTCTGCAGTAACCTTTAAGAGACAAGGAACAAGGGAGAAAAGAGCCTCCACAGAGACTTCCAGAATTTGTGGGGTACTAAAAAAAAAACTCCTTTTCCTCTCTCTCTCTCTTTCTTTCCTCTCTCTCTCTCTCTTTCTCTCTGAAGTAAAACAGGGTCTCACTGTGCTGTCCAGGTTGGTTTCAAATTCCTGGGCTCAAGGGATCTTCCACCCTTGGTCTCCCAAAGTGGTAAGATTATAGGCGTGAGCCACTGCACCTGGCTTTCTTTTCCTAATGAAAACAGAAAAGATAAATGAAGGGTGACCTAAGAATTAGAATGCACTGACTCTCCCCTAACCCTAGGCACTGGTTTGCTGTTTCATTTTCAAATAGTTGCCTCTGGAAACAGTCACATCACTCAGCCTACAGTCGAAAAATGCTCCTTTGGTTTATGGCAATGCCATTGTTACAGGAAAGGGGTTCCGATCCAGACCCCAAAAGAGGGTTGTTGAATCTCATGCAAGAAAGAATTTAGGGTGAGTCCATACAAAAAAGTGAAAGCAAGTTTATTAAGAAAATAAAGGAATAAAAGAATGGCTGCTTTATAGACAGAACACCCTGAGGGCTGCTGGTTGCCTATTTTTATGGTTATTTTTTCATCATATGCTAAACAAGGAGTGGATTATTCATGCCTCCCCTTTGTAGACTATATAGGGTAAGTTCCTGATGTTGCCATGGCATCGGTAAACTGTCATGGCACTGGTGGAAGTGTAGTAGTGAGGATGACCAGCGGTCACTCTCATGGCCATCTTGGTTTTGATGGGTTTTGGGTGGCTTCTTACTGCAACTTGTTTTATTACCAAGGTCTTTATGACCCGTATCTTGTATCTCCTGTCTCATCCTGTAACTTAGAATGCCTTAACCATCTGGGAATGCAGCCCAGTAGGTCTCAGCTTCATTCTACCCAGCTCCTATTCAAGATGGAGTTGCTCTGGTTCACACGCCACAGACACTGAGACAGGTGGCCTGACTAAGATGGGTAAAGCCTGGAAAAGGAGTCTGTACTCCTTACCCTGAGTGGAGCCACACACTTCTTAAGTGCACAAGCTTTTGAAGATGCAGCCTCTACTTGCTCCCTGGGGTTTTCTTTTTTTTGGCTCTGTCACCCAGGCTGGAGTGCAGCAATCTCAGTTCACTGCAGCCTTCACCTCCCGGTTTCAAGTAACTGAATCCTGCCTCAACCTCCTGAGCAGCTGAGATGACAGGCGTGTGCCACCACGCCTGGCTGATTTTTGTATTTTTAGTAGAGAGAGGGTTCCACCATGTTGGCCAGGCTGGTCTCAAACTCCTGGCTTCAAGTGATCCACCCGCCTTGGCCTCCCAAAGTGCTGGGATTACAGATGTGAGCCGCCATGCCTGGCCCCTGGGGCTTTTCTTACTCAGCAGCCCTCTAGGCTGCCTCTTCACAGCGGACCCCAACCTTAGAATGGGCAAAGTGTGGCCCCTAGCCAGCAGCCTGGGCTTCACCCAGGAGCTCATCAGACCTGCAGAATCTCAGAACCCACACCTAATGAATCCAAAGTGACATTTCACCAGAACTGCAGGGAATTTGTGTGCACATTCAAGTTCAAGGAGCACAGCTCTTAGGAGATGTAGAGCTCTTCTGGAAGGGCAAATCATTTATTTTGGGGTCCATCCCCTCCTCTAGGCGGTGAGTTCTTGAGCGGAGGATAATATCTTTTGAGTCTTTATATCTCCATCACCAAGCACTGTGCCTAAATGTGATAGGAGCTGGAAACTAATTTGCTGAACTGCAGTGAGCTGATGTAACCGAACAGCCAGACTCGTCAAGCTTACTCCCCTGTCTCATGGACAGGACTTTCCTCTCCAGGATTCCTGAGTTCTCTGGAGCAGCGACCACCTTGAATGTGCAAATTTGTCAAAACAAGGCAAACCACCCCCCTCCCCGCCGCACAGACCCTGGGAGCTCTGTGCACTCCAGAGATTTAGGTTTAAACGTTGTGATATAAAGCACAACATCCAGTGCATTTGAATAAGTGAGTTTGGTATCGGCATTCTGCATATATTAGAATGTCAATGTGGAACTTAAATTAGGGCCCTACTAAAAAATTTGCTAGGCCTTTAACAGTGGACTCAGAAATAGACCAGCGGGCAGGGAGGGAGGGAGAGAGGAAAGGAGGAAGGTAAGAAAACAGGGAGAGTGACAGTCGGGGAGGGGGAGGAAAGAAAAAATAGGCTAGGGCTTATGGGACCTAAATTTTACCTTCTTATTTTCCACTGGAACTTGGAATTTTTCACCCCCTCTCACGGTATCATTGACATTAAATATCCAATCTTCTCTGCCCCACATCAACTTGAGTAATAAGCCACAGCCAAGGTTGGCTGCATCTGCTCTCTTCCTCCTTACTCAATTCAAGTTAAGAATGCTCACACCATACATTACTATTGGGATTTTTAAAATGATTTATTTTGCTACACAATTCAGACCTTTGAACCAGGCTGGATGCTGGGTGCTTTGTTGACACAGTAGTTAGGGATAAAAGGGGAGTTTGGGGGATTGCAGAATTCTGACTTTCTATAAATCACTAATTTTATTGTAGTAAATAGAGGTCACCTCCTGGAACTTCAGTTGCCTCCCTTGAAAAATGGCATGAAACTATCAATGTCCATCAAGAGGAAAAAAAAAAATAGGACAAAGAGAGTGGAGGGGAAAAGTATTTTCTGAGTTTTAGCCAAGGCTGCATCAAGAATATGGTTAGTATGGTCAAAGCTATCTTTAAGAGTTGGCCCAGAAACTTCCCATTTCTCCTTTGAGCACATTGTCTATTGCCCCTGCCCTAGATGAGAGGCTAAAGGCAAAGAATGTGGCAAAGTAGCTGGGGTGTGGGGGCCCTTGGACGTTCAGTTCTGTCATGAGCTTAGAAGGGCTAAGCCAGAAGGGAGAGACTGAAGAGTGCACTCCAAAACTGTGCCCGATTCAGCTGAGAGTAATTAAAACAGATACCACATATGGCATGGGCTGCAAACACAGGTAAACTCAGGGGCCATGGAGGGAAGGTAAAAGGCTGGGGAGAGTCTGCTAAACTTAGAGACTCTAGCTTGAGTTATTCAACATCTTTCTAACTCCTTTCTTTTTCGTTCCTCTGTGTTTTCTTTCCTTATTTTATTTTGTTTTGTTTTATTTTATTTTATTGCATTCTGGGGCACATGTGCAGGATGTGCAGGTTTGTTGCATAGGTAAACGTGTGCCATAGTGGTTTGCTGCACCTATCCACCCATCACCTAAGTACTAAGCCCAGTAGGCATTAGCTACTTTTTCCTGATGCTTTCCCTCCCCCAGCCCTTCTTTCTTGTGTGTGTGTGTGTGTGTGTGTGTGTGTGTGTATGTGTGTGTATGTGTGTGTGTGTGTGTGTCCAGGTCTCGCTATGTTTCCCAGGCTGGAGTGCAGTGGTGCGACCTCAGCTCACTGCAACCTCTGCGTCCCGAGCTCAAGCAATCCTTCCACCTCAGCCTCCTGAGTGAGACCACAGGAGGATGCCACCAGGCCAGGCTAATTTTTGAATTTTTTGTAGAGAAGGGGTTTCACCATGTTGCCCAGCTGCCTCACTTCTAACCTGTAAGATGTAAGTGGAAGTCCCTGGAAAGTCTTCCTTTCTTGTATAAAAAAAGCAAAGTCTTGCTAGGAGAGATCTTGTCCTTTGCTCCTTTACCATTCCCTCCTTCTTTTCCTGCCTGAAACACAGATGCCATAGCTTGATGTGCAGGAGCCATCTTGAGGTCATGAGGACCAAACACTTCATGCTTAAAGATAGCAGAGCAGCAAGGCTGAGGAGGCTAGGTCCCTGCTGGCATTGCTCAGTCTCACTGCCAGCCCTGGACATCTAGCTGCATGAAAAAACTTAACCCCTTACTTATTTTAGCCCCTGTGGTCAGGTTTTCTACTCTACACACAGTGATATGCTACCCCCAGCTCTATCCATTGTGCTGTATAGGAATGCTGGCTCAGTGTCACAAGATTTTCTGATTTTTCAAGAGAAGATATAAATCTGGATTTTTTAAAATACAAAAATTGCCAGTTGGCAGTTGGTAACTGATCCCAATAGAGACAATTAATTGAATTTTTTGAAGACGCACTTCCAATTTGTGATCTCTGATTTATAGAATCTCTACTCTGGGCCAGATGCTATGCTAAGCATTTTATATAGATGATCACATTTAATCCTGACAACAGTGCTGAAAGTCATGCTATTATTACTTTTTTATATATAGTTGAAGAAACTGAGGCTGAAAAGTTTAGCTAACTTGCCCAAAGCTGTGTAACTGTAGAGAAAGAGCCATTATTACAGCTCATGCCTGACTTTGGAGCAGGCATTGCTAATTACTATGGAGTCAATCCTCTATTGCCACATAATGCTGCTTGACAATCCACGTCAAAACTCAGTGGCTTACAACCAGAATTTACTCTCATGCTTATGGTTCTGTAAGGTGACTGCGGTTTGGGTGATCCAAGCTGGGCTCAGTTGCATGCCTCTGCTTCAAGCTGTGATTCCTGTGGGATAGGGTCTAAGCTGGGAGTTGGGTTCAAGTCCACTCCATGTGTCTTCACTCTGAAAGGGCACTAGCTGTGCAGGGTGTGCTCTTCCCTTGGAAGAACACCAGTGTAAGAACTAAGCCCGAATTGGTAAGTGCATTTAAGGTCTCTAGTCATATTGTGTCTGCTAGCATTCCATTGGTCAAAGGAAGCTATGATGCTGAGCCCAACATCTGTGGAGCAGGGACATATACTTGGCCCACACAAGCAGGGAGCGTGAGCATTGCTCAACAGTGATCCGAACAATCGCAACTATTCTACACAGCCTCAGGAAAAGCTGGCTTTCATTCCGATGAAACAAAAACTCCTTTTTTCCCCACTGCCTGTTTGCAAAAATGGCAGATGGTGCAAGGACCTGGTAAGTGGGGCACAAAGCCATCCAAATCCATCTGAAGTCATTTCATTTCAGAGATACCACCATCTTCTGATGGTGTTACACCCTGGAAATGGTGGTCCAGCTCTAGCTTCTAGAAGGCAACTAGTAGGACGTGAGGAAGAGACGGTGGGAAGGTAGCCCCTCTCCTTGTTGGGGAGGAGCGTTCATCTCATCCCAGTTCTCAGCAGTAGAAGCTATGCCTGGAGACTTCCAGGTGTCTCCTGTCCTGGTTCCTGCCTTGTTCTTTCTCTTTTCCCTCATCCTCATTTATGTTTCCACTCCTCCTTTTCCAACATTCCAGAATATTCATTCATCCATTCAATGAATAGGCATTTATTGGCCACCCCCTTTGTGCCAACTGCTGTTCTCGCTGCTGTGGAAACAGCGAGAACAGGACTGAACCCATCCCTATTTCCATCTGAGCTACTTCTAGTAGAGACAGGCAAATAACAAACAAGTAAATAAAATGAAAGGCATAATTTGGGAGAGTGAGAAGTGCCCCCAAGGGCAGACAGAATGGAGAGGGGGGCAAAGAAAGGGAAGGAGGGTGGAGGAGGCACCCTCTCAGTGCCTCCTCCACCCTCAGTGGAGGCACCAGTCAGTGCCTGACTGGCCCTTTGCTGTGAAGGCTCACCTTCCACGCTCAGCTTCTCCCTGAAGCTGGGAGCTACTTCAGGCAGGGGCCATATTTGATTCAGCTGTGTCCAAGGTCAGATGCAAAGCTTCCCCAAACACTGCTGAGCAGCAGATTATACCACAGTGTCCTGAAATACTTGCATGGTGTCTATGTGAGCAAGACCTGCTGCCTCCAAGTGTCCTGTCTTGATCATGTGCATGGGAGGTGAGGGGTGGTATGTACGTGGAGGGGGAGCCCATAGCCAAGGGCAAGGGAGAGAGCCACCAACAGCTTCTCCACTCCTTTTATGGGATAGGCTGGGTGGTCCCTCCCTGTACACAGGCTTCATGCAGAGATCTGGATATGCTGCATTAGACCACCTCGTGCCTCCATTTACCAGAGGGATATAACTAACCTCATCAGGTTCCCTAGAGCAGAGATTCTCAACAGGGTGAGAAGTGATTTTGCCCTGCCATACCCATCTCAGGGAACATTTGACAATGTCTGGAAACATTTCTGATGATCACAACTCGGGGAGGGAGTGCTACTGGCATTTAGTGGGCAGAGGCCAAGGATGCCGCCAAACATGCCACAATGCACAAGGCAGAATTATCTCTCCCACAATGTCAGTAGTGCCCGGGTGCCCTGGAGCCATGCTTGTTAGCCACCTACCGCTCGTGCATCTGTGCAGGGGCTCAATTTAATTTCTCCATGTTATTTTGTTTACTTTGAGAATGGGTGATATATGCACATCGCAACATTCCAAAAGAACAATAGGGGTCATAGTTAAAATGGCTGTCTCTTTCAGTCTTATTAATAGCTCTCCTTCCTCTTCCCCACCTCTACTACCAGCTCCTTGTGCATCTCCTTCCAGACATACTCTGCCTGTTAGTGCACCACCTAATATCTTCTCATCGCTCACCTCGACACACCAAAGGCTGCTTTCTGTGACTATCCAAGTTTTTCTGCCTGGGGGTTTTTGTTCTGGCCCTGGAAGCACATTTGGCAAACTGGAATTGCCCAAGAGGTAATGCTCCTGGAAGTAGCCCACAGCCAAAAACAGGTGGACAGTCGGTGGATAAATACCCCAGCTTATCTTGGGTGAGATAACTCTGAAGGGAGTTCTACACCATTGGCCGGTTTCCCCCTGTAGGATTGCTGTCCAGTTGCTCTCAGTGGTAACGTTCTTGATATTTTCCCTTAATTGACTACCTTTTCTTCCTTGCCTTACTTCTCCACTCTCCTACTGGAATGAGGTTACTGAATGACAAAGATCTTAATTGACCACTTAGCAGATGGAAACTACTGAAAGCCTAACCCAAACTGACAGGGTTAAAATCCTGACTGCTTCTCTTACGAGTTGGGTAACCTTAGGCAAGATGCCCTTCTTCTCTTTGGTGCTTCTATTTTCTCCTCTGTAAAACGGAGACATTGCTATGAAGGTAAAATAAGTTAATAGATAGAAAATGCTAGGAAAAAAATGGCTATCTAATCACTGTCTATTTGACTCTTGAAGCTGTTTTAGTCACTGTATTTTACAGTATCCCAGCAGTCCAGTTCATTTTTTCTAATTTTTAATTTTTATTTTTTTTGAGATAGTGTATTGCTCTGTCACCCATGCTGGAGTGCAGGGGCCCAATCTTGGCTCACTGCAAACTCTGCCTCCCGGGTTCAAGTGATTCTCATGCCTCAGCTTCCCGAGTAGCTGGAATTACAGATGTGAACCACCAGACCTGGCTACTTTTTGTATTTGTAGTAGAGACGGGGTTTTGCTACGTTGACCGAGCTGGTCTCGAACTCCTGACCTCAGGTGATCCTCCTGCCTCGGCCTCCCAAAGTGCTGGGATTACAGGCATGAGCCACCATGCCCGGCCCTGGCCAGTTCATTTTTTAAGAATAAAAATAAAACTGAAATTTTAGGAGTTTAAGAAAATAAGCAAAAGAGATACAAGTTTTATTTCGGAATTCTCAAAGCATACTGAAGATTGTTGCTGGAACCACGCTTATACCTCCGCTGTACGGCTGGCTGGGGACTCCTGGGGTGGGAGCCGATTACACTACCGTGAGCAGCAGTGATAGAAGCACAAGCCGGCACTGACTCTTAGGCTCATCTGCAGAAATCCAGGCTCTCTGCATTCTGGAATAATTTGATCCACACCATCTGGCAGCTTGAAAGAAGAAGAAAAAGATGAAGAGGGAGAAGAAACAACAGCCATGTAGCATGAATGTAATTCCTAATCTAAGTTATGCACTCCCATTTGCTTCATGTAATATGAGCCAAATTTAAACATGTCAACATCTCAACAATTGCTGATTTTTCAAGTGCTATACGATGCATCTGGCGGGCACTCATTGAATGTTCTTCAATGATGTGACATAAATCTATTTACTAAAATAGAGTGTATTGAAAAAGTAAATAGTATATTGTAATGTTCTTTAGTTGGCGTTTGCATAAATTGGGACTCTCTGAAATATGTGGGTTTGAGATTTAAAAGCACATGACTGTGTTTTTAAATGTTCAAAGCACCATAATTGTAGCGCTTACAAACCATTGAGTCCATTTCCCTCATTCTAAGCATAAGAAAACAGTCCAAGATTAGACTTTGATAATAAGAGAGGAGGGAGAGAGCCCAACCATCCTGCACCCCCTGGCCAGGAGGACAACAGGGGAAAGAGGTGAAACGCTGTGTAAGCTGGACCACCCAGGCTCTCCAACACCAGGACACTACAGCATCCTTCCTCCCTCTTCTCTTCTGCTGCGACTTCCTGGAGGCATAGCAGAGTTGTAACTGCTGACCAGGTGGAACTTCTCTTCTCCTATAAGTTTGCTCTGAGATGGAGAGAATGTGCCTGTGGTTCATTAGGAAGAGCTCTTGGGATCAATGCCTGTAAAAAGGAAGGGAAAGAAGCAAGATTGGCCAGAAGGAGAAGTTAAGCTGTGATGAAGCCTCAGTGGAGACCTCAGCCAATTCTGAGGCATGTCCCGAAGCTAGAATATCTCCTCTAAATTATTGCAAACTGAGATGAGGGAGCTGGGTATTTAGCCCTGTATTAGGCCATTCTTGCACTACTGTAAAGAAATAACTATGGCCTGGTGTGGCAGCTCATGCCCTTAATCCTAGCACTTTGGGAGGCTGAGGCGAGTGGATCACGAGTTCGACACCAGCCTGGCCAACAAGGTGAAACCTTAATTCTACTTAAATATGAAAATTAGCCAGGCTTGTTGGCGTGTGCTTGTAATCCCAGCTACTCGGGAGGCTGAGGCAGGAGAATTACTTGAACCCAGGAAGTGGAGGTTGCAGTGAGCCGAGATTGTGCCACTGCACTCTAGTCTAGGGAATAAAGTGAAACTCAGTTTAAAAAAAAAAAAAAAGAAAAGAAAAAAAAAGAAAGAAATAAATAACTGAGACTGGGTAATTTATAAAGTAGAGGTTTAATTGGCTCGCAGTTCCTCAGGCTATACAAAAAGCATGATGCTGGCATCTGCTCAACTTCTTGGGAGGCCTCAGGAAATGTACAATCATGGCAGAAGGTGAAGGCAGGGCAGGCAATTCACATGACCGGTGCAGGAGGAAGAGAGAGAGGCAGGAGATGCTACACACCTTTAAACAGCCAGATCTCCTGATAACTCACTCTCACCACACCACCACCAAGGGAGATGGTGTTAAACCATGAGAAACCACCCCTATGATCCAATCACCTCCCACCAGGCCCCACCTCCAACACTGGGGATTTATAATTCAACATGAGATTTGGGTGGGGGACACAGATCCAAACTACATCATACTCTCACGTTGATCAGTCGTTAGATGTGGGCCACCCTAGTTGAGACAGCTCCCCTCTGCTCAGGTGGCTC
Organism: Piliocolobus tephrosceles; assembly: GCF_002776525.5. Classification (NCBI taxonomy): domain Eukaryota; kingdom Metazoa; phylum Chordata; class Mammalia; order Primates; family Cercopithecidae; genus Piliocolobus; species Piliocolobus tephrosceles. Next base: position 161,132,011 of record NC_045436.1, on the reverse strand, counting down.
CTGATGCGAGCAGACAGCTGACGGCTGCATGCCAGAGGCATTCTCAGCAGCTGAAGGAGACTCTTAAGCAGCACATCACAGTGTCCACCACACCAGGTGATATGGTTTGGATCTGTGTCCCCACCAAAATTTCATGCTGAATTGTAATCCCCAATGTTGGAGGTAAGCCCTGGTGGGAGGTGTTTGGGTCAAGGGGGCAGATCCCTCATGAATGGCTTGGGTCATCCTCTTGGTGATGAGTGAACACTTGCTCTGAGTTCACTCAAGATCCGGTGGTTTAAAAGTGTGTGGCACCTGCCCCCAACCCCACTCTTTCTTGTTCCTGCTTTTACCATGGGACACGCACGATCCCTTTGCCTTCTGCCAGGACTAAAAGCTCCCTGGAGCCTCCCCAAAAGCTGAGTGATGTTGATGCCATGCTTCCTGTACAGCCTGCAGAACTATGAGCCAATTTAACTTCCTTTCTTTATAAATTACCCAGCCTCAGGTATTTCTTTATAGCAATACAAGAACAGCCTAATACACCAGGGGTTTGCAGGTAACCCTGGCCCCTGTCCTTGAGGACACAGCAGCAAGACGCTGTTAAAGCAAAACTGTCCATAAGGAAGGCTGCTCCCAGGCAGTGTTCATCTGGGCAGCCCAGAAATCAAGAAATCCTCGGTCCATTTCAAGTTTGGGGGAAAATTAATTTTTTTCATATTTGAGATGAATAATAAAAGCAAATCCAGAAGTTGTATGGCATCTTTTATTGGACTTAGACCTGGTGTTGTTGAATGGGATTAAATCTGTGGGATGAAGAATGAATCCTAATTCACAGCCACTGCCCTATATTGGACTTCTAGAGTCCACCCCTGACACACTGTGGCCTCAGGTGCTGAGACTTCCATGGGGTTTTGGAACTGCCCAGATATATGTGTGCCAGTTGGCGCCTGGGGTCTGTATGTCTGTCTTCCAGAACTAAAGTTCTCTCAGGTCCAAAACTGGCTACATATTCTGGAGCACAGAACTTTAATTTCCTCTTTTATTTATTCATTTATTCATCTATGCATTCGACAAGTATTTACTGAAACCAGATTGCAACTCAACCAGATGTAGTGGGAGAGGCAGATAATTGAAAAAGGAAGTACAATGGTGTGGGAAAAGTATTAGGAAAAAGGAAGTGCAGGGTCGTACAGGAGCTTGAGGAGAATCGGAGAAAGTCTCCCAAGAAACAAGGGCGAAGATGAGTGGAGACAGGGAGGATGCTGCGGGTGAGATGAACAGTGTGTATGGAAGCTCTCTGAGAATGACACACTTGAGGAACGAGAGAAGTCTGGTGTGGCCGGAGCCTTGGGTGTGTGAGGGAGAGGAGGAAGGGAGTTAGGTAGGGGCCAGGAGGTAGGCAGCTTCACAGGCCTAGTGAGGGAGGCTGGACTTTATTCTAAGGTCAGCATGACACCACTTTGAAGAGTCTGAAGCCATGTAATCAGAGTTGTGTTTTTCTTTTCTTTTCTTTTTTTTGAGACAGGGTCTCACTGTTGCCCAGGCTGGAGTGCAGTGATGCAACCTCAGCTCACTGCAACCTCTGCCTCCCGGGTTCAAGCAACTCTTGTGCCTCAGCCTCCCAAGCAACTGGGAATACAGGTGCTCACCATCACACTAGGTGAATTTTTGTATTTTTGGTAGAGGTGGGGGTTTCACCATGTTGTCCAGGCTGGTCTCGAACTCCTGGCCTCAAGTGATCAGGCCGCCTCAGTCTCCCAAAGTGCTGGGATTACAGGCCTGAGCAACTGCATCCAGCACTGAGTTTTAAAAGATCAATAATCTGGGAAAGAGATTATTACTCTCTCTGAGCTTGGGTGGTGGCAGCAGCAATTAGGAGTGTTGAGGAGGCAGAACTGTCAGGCTGGGGTGATCCTCTCGCCAGACCCTAGTACTGGGGAATTGGGGAGTGAAGTGCCGAAAGGCTGAACATATCACCTTCCCAGCCTGGAGTGCAAGACTTCACTGCCTGAGGGTCCTGCTGCCGCCATGGGTCAGGTTGTACCTGAAGTAAAATCTGTTTCCCAGGAGTGATTTGGGATAGGGGTGAGAATCCCGTGGTGATTTACACTCAGGAAAAATGCAAAAAGGAATCAGAAATTGCCCCTGCCTCTGAATCTCTAGCATTTCTCCAACTTGGCCCGAGGCAGCTTCCACTCTGGCCCTGATTTCTACTGTAAGCCGGCCGGATTCTGAGCAGCCAAGATTCATCGCCCTCAGGAAGCAGGCTAAGTAATGATTTCAGTCCTTAATCAGGCGCTTCACAAAGAAGCAGGCCAGCTCCGGGAATGTGTGTGTATTAATGGTAAAGGGCTGGACACTGCAAGGTTGCGGCCAGCTCCCAACCAAGCAGGCCTTCCTTGTGCTTTGTGTCCTAGAAGGTGAGCCTCAGTAAATAACCTGTCAAAAATATATTTATTGAACACCTACTATACTATGTGCATGGTGGCTCTGGAGGCAGATCCTGTATATTATTTATCTCATTATTCTTAATCCCTGGCACAGGCACAGGACTGAAAGAGAAAAGGTAGGTGTTTGTTGTGCTGTGAAATGAGCCCCGCAATCCTCCATGTGTGTTCTGGGCGGTGCCACCGCACCTCCATCCTAATTACTGCCATGGTTCCAACCACAGGTCTTGGAGTCAGGTCTCAGTGCAAGTTCCAGATGGTTCACTTATCAGCTATGAGGTCCTTGGCAAGTCGCTTACCTTCTATAAGTCTCAGTGACCTCACCTGTGAAACGGGAATCATTAGGTTGAAGGATACAAAATTACCATTTTTGTGAGTCAAAATGGTCCAGCATCTACTGTTTCATGTGGTTCAACCTCCTATGATAGAGGGTTTGTTGTGAAAATTAAAGATTATGTATTAAAATTTTAATCTAGTCCCTATCACAAGGTAAAAAGCCCTCTTGATTCTCCTCTTTGTAACAATAATAATTACAATGATGATTATTTATACCTGTGCAGGAGAGTTCAGAATGTGGGTGTTGGAGAGAGACCCCCTATTAGTTTTTCCAAAGCGCTCCTGGCCTCCTGCTACACTTCTTACTCCTCCGCTTGGAGGTGGAGGGAGTTACCCGCTTGGTGGGTGATGGCCATCGATCTGTGCTTCTAGATTGGAAGGAACAAACCTGTCAAGAATCCTAAAGTAAATGTGTGTGTGTTGCCTCTGTCTGCTCTCTTCCCCTCCACCCTCCTTCCTTGGGCCAGTGCCAGGGCGCAGTCCTAAGTCAGTCTGTGTGCTCCACAGACTCGAACTTCCCCGGCAGGTTCCTGGCTTCAGAATGGGGTGCGTAGGTGGCAGGAGAGGCAGGGAGAAGTTGGAAGCCTACCTCTGAGCCGTTCCTTTCAATCCAGATTTCAGTAACAATAAAGCGGATGTTTGGACATTCATCTCCAATTCATTCTTGGTACTCCCTTTTTGGCACAGAGGAGACAGCTATAGCTAATTAGTTCCTTCAAGCCTCCATAGAAGGGGCTGGACTAACTGGCTCAGGAAAGTTGCTGCAAGAGAAACTCTGCTTGTACCTGCTGGAAGAGTCTAGACTGACAGAAAAAGGGAAGTGGCTCATGTGTGGCAGCCATAAGTAATTTCAGGCCATTGGCTGGGGGTGGGGAGACAAGACCAAGTATAAGGAATCTCAATAGGGCCTGAAGTTTCCTTGGCCGTTCTAGCCAGAAGGAATTTTCTCACTAGGGAATTTTCCCCTCGGGCCTCACCTTTAACCATGGTGTCCAGATTTCTGTCCTTCTGGAACCTTCTGCACCTCATCCATATCCCTGTTACTTTGTCACACTGCATAGTTGAGCTCCTGCCTTCCTGCCCTCTACCCATCCTGTACCGAGGCCTGACCCCATCTTACACTCCTGGTTGCTCTGCTGTCCAAAGAGCACCTACACCTCTAGGTCTGGGGCACCTAAGCAGCGCAGATTCAGAGAAATGCATACCTAGGTGAGAGGAAAAAAAATCACATCTTTAGTTTCATTGATCTTCAGCTGAAATTCAGCATTTCCTTTAAATATGAATGCAGACAACAAACCACAGTGGTATTGGCAGTATTTGCGAACTTGTCATCATTAGAAATCACACATTGTTTCATATTGTATCATTATCGTTGTGGATTTTTTGAAATATCATTTATGCTCATCACACCTTCGAAATTACAGAATTTGGCTGGGCACGCTGGCTCACGCCTGTAATTCCAGCACTTTGGGAGGCTGAGGCGGGCATATCACCCGAGGTCAGGAGTTTGAGACCAGCCTGGCCAACATGGTGAAAATCTCTACTAAAAATACAAAAATTAGTTAGATATGGTAACATACGTCTGTAGTCCCAACTCCTCAGGAGGCTGAGGCAGGAGAATCGCTTAAACCCGGGAGGTGGAGGTTGCAGTGAGTCAAGATCACACCACTGCACTCCAGACTGGGTGACAGAGTGAGACTCTGTCTTAAAAAAAAAAAAAGAAATTACAGAATTTATGAGACCTGCTGCTAGAGCTGGCTAAATTATAATTTAACTAGGTGGTTTGATGACTGTGTTTCTGTACAACTGGTTTGCTTTGTAATCCTATGTTTTTATTTCATGCACTTGAAAATATTATTCTGAGGAATCCATAGATTCTATTACACGATAATGCCAAGGAGATTCACAGTATGAAATACTTAGAATTCTTGCTTTGGCTGGAAAAAGCACTGCAGAACCTGTGCAATTAGAATTTTTCTTTAATGTGATCGATTCCTAGCTGGGGCTCCATCTGCACTAAGGGTCAGTGACCAGGAGGGCAGTTTGTTCCTGAGAACATGCAGCGGTAGTTCCCAGGTTCTCTGCCGTGGAGAGCTTGTGTTGCTCCTCTTGAATATGGGAGGCCCAGGACTTCTGTGTGTGATGCAGAATGTAACTTCCCAAGCCAGGTCGTGAGAGATGTCACCACTTCCTCCAGGACAAGCCCCAGCTGAGGTCCCAGGTGGCAGCCACATCAGCCACCAGACACTAGAAGGCGGAAGCCTTCCTGCCACCCTCAGTCCAGCCACAAGCTGCAACTCGCAACTGCAGAGATCCTTGGCGATGACTGTGTATTAGTCCATTTTCATACTGCTATGAAGAAATACCCAAGACTGGGCAATTTATAAAGAAAAAGAGGTTTAATGGACTCACAGTTTCCCATGGCTAGGGATGCTTCACAATCATTGCAGACGGCAAAGGAGGAGCAAAGGCATGTCTTACGTGGCAGCAGACAAGAGAGAGCATGCATAGGGGAGCTTCCCTCTGTGAAACCATCAGATCTCGTGAGACTTACATCACAAGAACAGGATGGGAAAGACCTAATCCCTCGATTCAGTTACCTTCCACTGGATCCCTACCATGACATGTGGGGATTATGAGAGCTGCAATTCAAGATGAAACTTAGGTGGGGACATAGCCTAAGACTATCTCAAAGTCTACTCCCCAGAACCAGGAGAGATAATAAGACTTCTGGTTCTGGGGAGTATAATAAGATCATAAGACTGTCTCAAGGTCCACTCCCAGAACCAGAAGAGATCATGAAATGATTGCTGTTGCTTTAAGGTACTAAGTTTTGGGGTGACTTGTTTCATAACAATAGTAACCAGAATAGGTGTCTAGAATACATATATTTTTAAATTTAATTATTTTTATTAATATATAATATTTGTACATATCGATGGGGTACACGTGATGTTTTGATACAAACAATGCGTAATGATCAAACCAGTGTATTTAGTATTTAGGATATCCATCATCTTAAACATTGATCATTTCTTCGTACTGGGACTATTTCAAATTTTCTCTTCTAGGTATTTTGAAATAAACAATATATTATTGTTAATTGTAGTTACCCTACTGTGCTCTCAAACACTAGAACTTATTCATTCTACCTAACTGTGTGCTTATACCTACTAGTCAACTTCTCTTCCTCCTCATCTCCCACCCACACACCCTTTCCAGCCTCTAGTAACTACATTGTACTCTACCTCCAAGTGATTCACTTTTTCAGCTCCCACATGAGTGAAAACATGTGACATTTGTCTTCCTGTGCCTGACTGATTTCACTTAACATAATTACCTCCAGCTCCATCCATATTGCTGTAAATGACAGAATTTTATTCTTTTGTATGGCTGAATAGTATTACATTGCACATATATACACCACATTTTTAATCCATTCATCTATTGATGGACACTTAGGTTGATTCCACATGTTGGCTATTGAGAGTAGTGCTGCAGTAAGCATGGGGGTGCAGGTATCCCCTGGATACACTGATTTCCTTTCCTTTGGAAAAATACCTAGTAGTGAAATTTCTAGATTGGATGGTATTCTTATCTTTGGTTTTTGGAGAGACCTCCATACTGTTTTCCAAATGGCTGTATTAATTTATATTCTCACAAACATTGTATAAGAGTTTCCCTTCCTCTGCATCCTTGCCAGCATTTGTTATTTTTGTCTTTTTGATAATAGCCATTCTAACTGGGATAAGATGATACCTCATTGTGGTTTTGATTTGCATATTGCCTGGGGTATATTTTTGTCCTTCTTCCAGTGATACTCTATTTTTCTGCACTATAGCTAATGCACGAAGTGTAAGATGTCTGTAGCCCAAACTTGAAATCTATATCTATATTGGGAAGGAGTTGTTATACTAATGGTTTTCTCATATTAGGCTCTAGAGCAGCACTGTCCCATAGAACTTTCTGCAGTAACAGAAACGGTCTCCATCTGCATTCTCCATCTGGTACCCACTGGCTGCATGTGGTTATTGAGCCCTTGAAATGTGGTTAGTGCAATGGAGGAACTGGACTTTAAATATTATTTAAATTTAAATAGCCTCATGTGTTACTGGCTGCTTTACTAGACAACACAACTTTGGCAGGACTATTTTAGATTTCATGTACTCATATATCAGTTGTTACCTCCATGCTATACTTGTTTTATTAAGTGAAGGGGAGAAAATACCTGATAAGCATACTGTTATGGAATATTGAAGACTTTGCTTTTTGGCAAACAAAACAAAACAGAAAACCAAAAGCACTTTGCAAAACTGGAAAATCGCCAACTCTATCAAATTGGCGTTTTGGTACCAAGTGGCCATGAAGACTCTGAAGCTGGGTTATTAGAGGTCAGAACGCATTCAGCCATCATCAATTCAATCAGAAAGGAAGCCCAGCCCCAGCCCTGTAGACACGGCTCTTGGAATGCTGTACACAAGCAGAAATCATCTGCGCCTGCGCGTGGAGACAGGCACGGCGGCTGGGGTGCGCACTTCCACTTTTTACTTTTACACACTTTGGTCATGTTTATGTTATTTTTTTAACTCAGAAAGAATAATTAATTTCTCAATTTATGTCCTGTATTTTACAGCTGTATATTTTAGTGAAGGAAAAACCTTTTGCATTTTTAAAAGCATGGTTTTATTTTAAAGAGGGATATAGTGGGTTACAAAACACAGTAAAAATCTGAAAATTAGAAGTAAGAGTATGAAGGATCTACTCAAATTATTGAAGAAGTTCTGAGTCAATAAATATTTATGGCTTTTTTTAAAGTTTAATTTTAAAGTTTTATTGTTGCTGTTTTTTGAGAGACTGGGTCTCTGTTGCCCAGGCTGGAGTCGTACAGTGGCACAATCGTGGCTTACTGCAGCCTTGAACTTGTGGGCTCAAGTGATCCTTCCACCTTAGCCTCCTGAGTAGCCGCAGGCATGTGCCACCATGCCTGGCTTTTGTTTTATTTGTAAGGAAAAGATATGTTACTTTCAATACTGAGAATAACACAAACTAATAGAAAACAGAATGCTGCCAGGAAGAAATTCTGCCAAATCAAGTCAATGAATTATAATTATTTCTAACCAGTCCATTAATTAACTGGGCACAAAAGGATGTTGTACAGAGTTCAAAAGTATTTTCCCAAGTAGGTTAAACATACCCCTCCCACCACATCTTGCTTACATGGACATTTCACTCCCCAAACTTTCTTTATTCAAAGAAAAAAAGTAAGTTTTAATATTGTCTAAATTCTCCGAATTCTCACAAACTATACCTAAAAAAAGTTCAGATAAAAAGCTTCTGGTATAAAATAGGGGGAAAAAAGACAAGAAAAAATACCCAAAGGGGTAGAGGAAAGAAATCAATCATGAGTATTCGTTGAGTACCACGTATCGACATAGATTAAAGAGGGAAAAAAAGGACACATTTTCCGTTTTCAGGCACTTACATTTTAATCAGCGATTGACAATGTAATTATAAAAAGAAACAATATCGGCCAAATGTGAGTTTTTGGCTAGCATTTTTATTTCTCTGTTCAGTTGTGGCTAGAAAAGAATAGAGACGTTTCCAAATTCTGGGCCCTCAAGCAAAATGTTCCAGAAAGCAGCTTTCTAATCATTCTGAAAATTACTCTTATAAAGAAAAAACAAAAACAAAGTGCTCCAGAGATGGAAGCTCATTATAGAAAAATATTTAAAAATACAGAGAAGCAAAAGAAGATTAAAAATTACCTACAATCCTACTCTTCCAAGATACACTTTTATATTCTCTTGAATTTTTATATGCACATATTCGCCTGTGTTTTTATTTGCCAAAATAACATTTTACATATTGCTTGAAACCTGTTTATTTTTCTCACTTGATAATAAATCATCAACATGTTTTTATGGCAATAAACCACCATAACATTTTTAATGTCTATGAGTATTCTACTGCATGGGTATTCCAAAATTTATTTAACCAACTGCTGTTATTGGACGTTTAAGTAAAATTTTTTTTCCTCCATCAGAAACCAAGCTGTAACCAACAGTCTCATTTTGAACCTTTGTTTACATCTTTATTTCCACAGGAAATGGCATTCATGGGTGAAAGAACATGGCATATACATTTGTAAGAAAATACTCCTCACATTGAGTAAAATTTAAAATAGTGATAGTATGGGTGGTGGAATCTGACAGATACCTGATTAGTTAGCTCTGTGATCTCAGGCGAGTACACTGTCGCGTTCCACACTGAATCTGTAGAGGGAGAATAATGACAGCTGTGTGGCTTGTTGGGGCAGTCAAATGAATACATATATGCATATGTGGGTGTCCTGAGCACAGTGCCGGGCACACAACAGGTGCTTCATAAATTTCGGGTCCCTTTCTTCCTGAGT
>NC_045436.1:161098409-161117834 GCF_002776525.5 Piliocolobus tephrosceles | reverse complement strand
GGCAGAGTACAGTTCGTTTACTGCAAGACTCACGTCTGGTCTTGAAAGGTATTTCCTCCCTTGCCCCACAGCCACTGATGGAAAAGAAGACAGACTACACCAAGGACGCAGATGATGCCTGCAGATTGGGTTGTGTGTGGGCCGGCTGGGTTGGGGAGAGCGTCTTCCCAATCCACACTCACACCTGTACCCAAGTGCCCAGGGGACAGCCAGACAGGCTCTTTCCTGGCCCTCGTTTCCTAGCTCACTTTCTCCAGAGGCGCTTTCCCTTGCTGGGATCTCCTAGGGGTCCCTTACATGCCAGAACACATTTCAGTCAACTGCTGCCGCTGGAGGGCCATCTGCATTTCAGGATGCAGCCCTGCCTATGGGGTGTGAGGGTTGCCAGTGTTAAACTGTATACTAATCATTAAGGGAGCCTCGCTTCCTTCCATGTCCTTCCTTCCAACAGCCATTTATTAAACACATCATGTATGTTGTATCACACACCACAACCACTATGCACAAGACAGACAAGCTCTCTGCCCTCTTGGGCATACATTACAGTTGAATAGACAAAAACCAAGTATGCAAATGCACCCCTTATGATGAGGTTATCAGGGGATCTACTCTGGATTGGATGGTCAGGAAAAAAATACCGCTTTTCCAAGAGCTTGTGATACTACTTATACTTCAACCTTAAAGAAATGAGTTAGCCACGTGAAAAGCCAGGACAACAGCAGATCTGGGTTCTTAGCACACTTTTTAAGAACATGACCTTGATGGTTCAGGATGAGGTTTTTAGAAAAGTCAGATGCAGTTGATCAGGTTGTTTTTGAGATTTGCAAACTTTCTTTGTTGTCCAGAAATGGGCATGTCAGTCACTACATCATTACAGGAGATAAATGCTTTCGCCTGTTTAATGATAATAACTTACACTTACTGAATGTCTATGATGTGCTAGGCAGGCTGTGGGCACGTCCTTGTCTACAGGGGTTAGGGTTAGGGTTAGGGTTAGGCGCTGTACCTAGCCTTCACAACAAACCTTTGATGTAGGAATTATTACCTCCAAAAAAGCTCAGAGAGGTTTTCCCAAAGTCATATTAGAAAAAAGTGGCAGAGCAAAAATTTGAACCTGGTTCTACTTTATTCTACAACCAGTGCCTTTTCTTTACCACATCGCTTCTCTTTCTAAGAGGTAAGAGTTCTGTTTGTAATAACACGATACCCTGCAAACCCTTGTTCCACAAAGCGTGAATAGTTTAGTTTAGAATTCACCTAGATTCCCTGCAAATGACAAAGGCACACGCCCGCTCCCCTTTACAAGAATCTGCAAACCTTGAATTACTTCCTTTCTTCATTTCATTTTCCCCCAATTCGCTATAACCCTTCCCTTTGGAGCAAATAATCCAGTTGGATTAGTTGATGTTCACTTGTGTTGCCAGAGACACAAAACACCTGCCATCCCTGCCTCCTCCCTGCTACCCATCTCAAACTCTGCCCCTCCCTCTCTCTTTTCATTCTGCCCCATCTCTGAATTGACTTGAATCTCATTGACATAACCAGTCTATGTTTGCATATTCCTTCTGATCCTGGAGCCTATCATCATTACAGATTCAAATGAAACCCCACACTCTGGTCACTTGTGATGGCCTTTATGGACGTTATTGACATGAAGCTACTAGGACACAGGAGCACTGAGCAGAAAGCATAGTTTAGCTAGAAAGTGCCTGATATTTCACAACAGAAATCTGTTCAGGGTTTTCTCTTATGATACAGATGCCCATTGAGGAGAAACACCTTGAGTATTTTTCGTCAATAATTTAACAAGGATTAATATCAATAGCAATTCTATTTGTATAGTACTTCCCAAAGTACTTTAATTCATATTAAGGCTTGTGGTCTTCCTAAAAACCAAGAGATGGCCATGAACCATTATTTTCACTATAGACAAAGGAGTATGAAGTGCATACCTATAACGACTGGCCCCAGGGCACCCGGCTAGTAACTGAACCAGCTGGGGCTCAAACCCAAGGCTCTGGTAGTTGAGGCCAAGTGCTCTTTCCAAACACTCCATTTGACTCTATAGACTGGAATTGCCCAACATGTTCTTCCTGCCCACAGCACAGACAAAACCAGTTCATGGAGACTGTTGTATTACAGTTAAGCAAGAGTTTAATTAATGTGAAGCTGGCCATGTGGGAAAATTGGAGCTATCAGTCCAATGAGTCTCCCTGGAGGGCTCAGAGGTTTGCATTTTTCAGGCATAGTTTGGTGGGCAGGGGAGGGGGAATGACAAATGTTGATTGGTTGGGGATGAAATCATAGGGGTGTGGAAAATCTCATGCACTAAGTCAGCCTCTAGGTGGGACCACAAGACTGGCTGAGTCACAAGCTGCGGATCCCACAAGTTGCAGGTGCTGGTGAAGTCAATTGGCTATCAAAAATACAAAAGTTGGCTGGGTGCGGTGGCTCATGCCTGTAATCCCAGCACTTTGGGAGGCTGAGGCGGGCGGATCACAAGATCAGGAGATTGAGACCATCCTGGCTAACACGGTGAAACCTCATCTCTACTAAAAATACAAAAAGTTAGTCAGGCGCGGTGGTGGGTGCCTGTAGCCTCAGCTACTCCGGAGGAGGCTGAGGCAGGAGAATGGCGTGAACCTGGGAGGCGGAGCTTGCAGTTCCTGAGCGGAGATCCTGCGCCGGAAGTCTCTGTCTTAAAAAAAAAAAATACAAAAGTCTGAAAAACATCTCAAAAGGCCAATTTTAGGTTCTACAATAATGATACTATCTATTCAAGTAATTGGGGAAATTACAAATCTTGTAAACTCTGAAACAATGGCTGGTTATCATTTAACTCTTAGCAGAATTCAGGCCCCTCTCATAATCCTAACCTTGTGGCCTTTCATTCGTTTTACAAAGGTGGTTTAGTTTTGAGAAGGGATGTTACCATCCTTGCTTTAAGTTTAAACTGTAAACTAAATTCCTCCCCACATTAGCTTGGCCTATGCCTGGCAATAACCAAGGACAGTGTGGAGGTTAGAAGTAAGATGGAGTCAACGGCGTTAATTTCTCTTACTGTCATAATTTTGCAAAGGCTGTTTCAGGATGGACACATGAGGCCTTTACTAACTGTGGCAGCTGGCTAGGAGAAAGGGTTTAGGGAAATGGAACACAGGATAAACAGAGAAAGTCAGTGTATGAGGATCGATTGACTGAATAAATGAATAATTCACTCGTTCATTCGTCCATTTAATAAACATTTATTAAACACCATCACTCACAGGATGATACTCCATGATAGTCTATATCACCAAGGGGATGGATCATGCTTATTTATGGCAAAAGCCTGCTTGCATTTTTCTTCTTTTTCCTAGTTCCACAGACGGACTACATTTCCCAACTTTCCTTGGGCCTGAGTTTAGCGAACAGAATGTGAACTTAAAACCTTGCTCCTTCCAGCTCTTTCCCCTTGAAGCAGATGATCATGGAGACCTTGGAACCTTGGAACCTCAGAATGATTGTTCCTGTCAATTTGGCACACCATGAGACAGAAACTTCTATTACATGAAACTACTGAAAGTTTGGAGTTTATCTTTCATAGTGATTAGTGTTACCTTCCTGGGTGTCTTAACGAGATTGCAGAAAGAACTTAAGACCCAATGCCCTGTCTGGGCACGGTGGCTCATGCCTGTAATCCCAGCACTTTGGGAAGCCGAGTAGGGCAGATCACCTGAGGTCAGGAGTTTGAGAACAGCCTGACCAACATGGTGAAATCCTGTCTCTATAAAAATACAAAAATTACAGGCTCTAGTGTTTAGTTGGCGCATGCCTGTCTGTAATCCCAGCTACTCGGGAGGCTGAGGCAGGAGAATAGATTGAACCTGGGAGGTGGAGGTTGCAGTGAGCTGAGATTGTGCCACTGCACTCCAGCCTGGGTGAAAGCTGGAGACTCCATCTCAAAAAAATAGAAAAAACTCTAATTCCCTAACGCATCCAATGTAGATAATGAATTAACTTCTCTTCTGTGCCTGTGAAATGGGATGAGTTATATATCATTTGTTTTTTCAGAGAATTGAGAAAAGAGTCACTCACATGATTTTCCATGGAGTTTGATTCTCTTGTGGAACCCCTGTTAGAAAAGCTGAATATACTCGCACAGTCTCTGTTCTCAAAGGGTTTATGATAATCTAGTTGTGGAAATTGGACAGATGTACACACTTCTCTGCAAGGAAATGCGAAGGGGGAATCTCATATCGCTTCACTTCACTTCAGCCTTTCAACAAGCCTAGAAAGGGGAGCTTTGCAAACATTATCATTATCGTTTTAGAGAAGAAGAGATTTCAAGGTTAAGTGTTCAAGGTTGCTCAGGTAAGAGGTGAACTTGAATTTGAACCCATGTCTGTTAAGTTCTTGCTCCTCCTAAGATACCACACTGCAAAATAAGCAAGTTTAACCTACTCTACAATTCTCCTTAAGGCTCCCACAAGGACCAGAGGGCCCAAGACAGTTCTCCATCTTCAAGGTCAAAGATAACACTTCCCTTCTGGGAAGTCCTCTCTCCAGCACCTCTGGGATCTTGGTCATCCCTGAGGTGCTCTGTCTTTATCAGAATTTTTCTACCCTGGATCTGTTTATGAGAAAGTGATAACAGTATAATTTAAAAATACATAGGAGTGGATGAGTGAAAAATAAGAATCATCTTGATTCTAGCTTTAGGAAAGGGGGACCAATTTATGAAAACTTTGGGGGACATGATCAGGAGAGCAAAGGATGGTTAGTTTACAAAGAGAATTAGGTTAACTAACAATCAGCTTCCAAAAGCTTAATTAAGTCTCTCAGCCCTCGAGTGAGGCAAGGAAATAATTGATTTCCACATTGCTGGTGGGGAAAATGAGGAGGGGGAGGTAATTTGCCTGTGGCCAACAAGGGAACCAGCATTTGTCCTGGGATTAAAATCTAAGATTTTCTGGCTCTTGGTCCTTGGTTTTACCTTTGAATCTGGAATGCTCAAGGCCCAGAAGTGAGAATCCCAAAGCAGGACTGTCAACCAAGAGGCTCTATGCAAATAAGGGACCAGATAATTAATGCTTCGCTCTTTAGTAATTTTCTGTCCTTCAAAAAAGTAATGCAAACAATGCGCCACTGGTGAGAGTCAAGGCCATGTGGGTTTATTTTAATAAGCACTGGCACTTTTCCTTATAAGGTGTGGCCATCACCCAGCGGAGTTACCTGTGATGCTAGAAAATATTTAGAAATCTCAAAATTTAAAAAAAGGTCTGGAAAAGATTAGAGAGAGGAAAAATAAAATGAAAGGGAGAAAAGAAGAAAAGAAAAATGAGTAACAGGAGGGGAGGAAAGCATTCTAGAGAAAGAGTAACTACTAATTATTGAATGCCTGCTCTGTGCAAGGAGCTTTTCAAATGTTTCTTCGTAAGAATTCCATGAGGTAGGCCTTTGATGACTTTAAATGGATGTGAAAACTGAGGCTTTGAGGGATGAGGCTTTTCCCAAGCTAGGAAGGGTCAGGACCAGAATTTGAGTCCAAGTCTGTAAGTCAGCCTTAACCACTGCCTGGTACTGCCTTCTGCGTATAGATCTGACTGGAAGAGAGCGGGAAGGAAGGGGTGTTGAAAATTCATCTGCCTACAAGCCAGGCATGGTGGCTCACGCCTATAATCCCAGCACGTTGGGAGGTGGATGGATGGCTTGAGAAGGCTTGGTAGACCAGCCTGGGCAACATGGTGAGACCCTATTTCTTCAAAAAATACAAAAATTAGCTGGGAGTGGTGGGGTACACCTGTAGTCCCAGCTACTCGGGAGTGTGAGGCAGGAGGATTGCTTGATCCAGGAAGGTAGAGGCTGCAATGAGCTGAGATCTCACCACTGTACTCCAGCCTGGGCGACAGAGCCAGTCCCTGTCTCAAAAAAAAAAAAAAAAGAAAAATAGAAAAAAAGAATTCATCTGCTTATTCATCTGCTTACTTGTCTGTTTTCCTCTGCTGTATTGTAATCTCCTTGAGTATCAGAATCAAGATTTAATCCTTTGTCTCCCCAGAGCCTAAAATAGTTCCTGAAAGACAATATATAATGAAAGTTTGATGCATGAACAAATGAATGGACATCTGCAACGAGCCCAAGGCCGAGGGTCAAATATCTTGCCTTCTCCTCTAACCCTAAAATCATGTGTGGTCTCTCTGGCTCTCAAAATGTAGGGAACTGGTTTGTGGTTTGTCTTCCTCCATCCTCCACACACCCAATTCTATGGCCCGGGAAGTAAGTCCAAGGTCTTGTCTGGAACCTCTGGAAATTTCTGGGTTTCGGGACAGCGCTGTGCTCTCATTACCTCCCTTAGCCTCCTGACCCTAGTGTCTGTTCGGCTGTTCCCACTATATCCATGAATCAAATCCTGACTCTGTCACTTGCCAGTTATGTGGCCTTAGGTAAGTCAATTTTGGACTCTGGGATTCAGTTTCATCCTCCGTAAAACAAGTGTCTTGACTTAGATAAGGATGGCAAACCCAAATGCCTACAAGGGTCAGGCAAGTATTGAAAATGAGCGATGCAGATCGCCTAAGATGACAGGGAGTGGGGAAAACGGAAAAGCAGGCGGGAAAGGGCGCCCCCTGGCAGAGGGAGAAGCTACTACCCATCCTTAGCTGGTACGTAGGAATGAGCGCTCAGTGCGGTCACATTTCAAACTGTGTGTGTGTGTGTGTGTGTGTGTGTGTGTGTGTGTTTGTAAGATGCGGGAAGTCTAGATTTTTATGTGAAATCTTTCAATTCTTAAATGTTAGTACAAAATTTTTCAGAAACACAACGTGAGCCAAACTCAACACATCTGTGTGCCGAATTCAGCCCATGGCCTCCAGGATACAGCCTTTAGACCAGGGATGCCTAACATCTTTTCCAGCTTTGAAAGGATTTGGCCTGGTGGCAGATCATCCCTTCAATCGGGATGTTTTTGGCTCTCTGGACTATTTTTGCTACAGTTGAAGCAGGGTGGACCAGGGCTTAAGTGTAACTGTTTATAAACACCCTGAAGAATTCCATATGGTATGCCGAATGTGAAGTTGGCTTAATTTGAAAAGATTAAATGTAGTCAGGCAATTGCAGAGTTGTCTGTTTTGCAAATCAATGCAATTTGTCGGTACAGGCCGGGAAGGAATGAGCTTTGGGAAGCGCAGCTGGTGTGACCAGCAAGCCCAGTAATAGTATCATAACAGGAAAGCCAGTGTGACAGCAGCTCCCTTCTTCAACATTCACATTTCCTCTTTGCATGTACTACACACACACACACACCCCTCGCCTCTTCCCTGATGGCTGATTCAGTTTACTGTTTTTAAATTTGAACCATATCCAAATAAAAAAGGGTTCCTTTACACATATCCACGGACAATGTGGAGAATACTTAGCAATCTGGGACAAGTGTCTCACCTGATTGCAGTAACTTTGGGTCATGGAGAAGCCCTCAGTTAGGTACCCGAAAGCTGGATACACAGACTCTCCTATACTATTAACTAATTGTGGGACCTTGGACAATTATTTCCCCTCTTCAAGTCTTGGGTTCTTATCTGTGAAATAATGGGAATGAACTTGGATGTCTTAGCTCCCCTCTAGCTCTGACAATATTCGCGATCTTTTGGTCTAGTGTCTAGGCATATCAATGACCATGGATTCTAGGGACACCACCTTGAGCAGCTGAAAGAGATTCTGGTCTAACCTGTCGTGTGAGCATAAGGTGGACCTCGAGGTATCTATAGATCCCACATAATCCTGGCACAGAGGGTCCCTTGCCTTTCCCCCCTCTGCCATTTCTGGTACAGTTCAACAGTGCACAAGAGGGTCATGTAATCAGGTTCCTTGATCAACACTTCTCAACCTGTAAGGAAACCATAAAGCATAAAGGAGAAAAATAGGAGGAAAATTGTATGGAAATCAGCATTTGGACACAAATAACAGAAAAGCAACTCAAACCAGCTTAATCTTAAATAAGGGGATACTTTAAGGTCACAAGAAGTTCAGAGTTATTCCAGCATTTCTAGAAATGGTCAATAGCTTGTTGATGGCTTCAAAGACCCATATCCCTTCTGTTTCTCTACTTTGTAATAGGCCAGTTCTCTTCCTTGTAACGAGATTGCTGCCACTGTTCCAGGCATCATGTCTTTGCACACTTTTCTTCACGTGTACCTTCTGTAGAATAAAGCTAACTTTCCAGTAAGCCCCTCAAAAGACCTCCTTAATGGCCAGAAATGAGTCACATGCTCATGCCTAAAACAATCATTAGCAAACGAATGTAATTACTTTGGTTGCTTTAGAGCCAAACAGTACAGATTCATGCTGGAGAAGGGAGAGGCTCTACCTCCCCCATGAGGTGCAGTGAACCTTGTATCTGAGCAAAATTAGGATTCTGAGTGCCAGGAAGAAAGGCAGGAAACGCAGCTGTCAGGAAGGCCACTAACAGTGTCTCTCCACCGTCCCCCACTCCCACTGTAAGACTGGTGAGGAAGGAAGAAGAGAAAGGGTAGAGGAAAAAGGGGAGAAGGAGAAAAGCAGAGAGGAGAAGGTGGAATTGCAGCTTTGGAATCAAACAGACTTTGGTTCCAATCCTACCTTGGTTGTTTTCTAGCTGCCTGTTCTTGGCTTATCCCTGAGCTTGTCTAAGCTTGGGTTTCCTCACTTACAAAATGGAGAGAACATGGGCTTTTCATGACGTTACATGAGGAGATGAATGTAAGGAGCCAAGCACAGTGTTTATCACAAAATAATGTTCAGTGAATGTTAGCAAGAAGAGAAACAGAAGTGGGAGAGGAAGAAGACTTTATGCAGAGCTTTACAGTTTATAAGATGCTGTCACAAACATTGCCTCTTCGATTTGACAACATACCAGGAAGGCAGGCAAATGGGGCATCTTTATCATCTTTTTTAAGGGATGTTGAAGCTATAAACCAGAGACCGTATGTGTCTAGCCCAAGGTTGTAAAATCTGGATGCAGGTCTTCAAAGTCCAGAGCTCCAGAAACACACAGAAAAAGTAGTTAAAAACAAAAAATCATATTGAAAAAAAGAAACGCATATTATCATATTTAGAAAATACCTTCTTATTGCAGCAGACGGAGGGACCCCCTACAATGAGAAATCTGCTTTTTAGAGATCACCTCACTCCCAAATGGGGTGGTCTCCATCTTCCTAAATGTCTAATCAGGACAATTAGATTCAATTCAACAAGTATATTGAGCACAGACTGTGTATAAAGCAGGGTGGTTGGTCCCTAGAGGATAG
Organism: Piliocolobus tephrosceles; assembly: GCF_002776525.5. NCBI lineage: Eukaryota > Metazoa > Chordata > Mammalia > Primates > Cercopithecidae > Piliocolobus > Piliocolobus tephrosceles. The sequence goes on along the minus strand of NC_045436.1, from coordinate 161,108,571 downwards.
AGAATTGGGTACAATACTCTGTACTCAAAGAGCTTACAATTGAGAAAAAAATGCAGAGTAACTTTACTGATAAATATTTTTCAAAATGCAACGTACTTGAGTTAGTTCTCTTTTTCTGCCATTGCCAAGGGTGAACTAGATTTGGCATCTGTGGGGAGGCTGCTGCAACGAGGCTGGCTTAGATGCTCTCTAAGGTTCCTTCCAAAGAGAATATTCTTGAGGACAGGAAATCTGCTTTGCCAGAAAGGGCTTCTCTGAACCCTGCCAAGCTCTGGCACCCTGGAAGATGTTGTAATCCTCCTGACTGAGCTAGCCTCTGCCGCTCCTCATCTTTACCAGCTTGGGCCAGGATTAAGTCAGAGAGCCCCAGACCAGCAGGACTCTCAGCTGGAGTGAGTGAGTGAGTGAGTGAGGGCTGCTCCACTCAGATCTGAGTCAGCCGGGGTCACCTCTGGTCTGGAGGTCTCCTAGACAAGTGGGCCAGAGATCTCAGTGAGTCAGCCTCACTCTCCAGACCCTCTGGGGCATCCTAATGGGAAAAGGATTTCTAGTCATTTCTCAAAGGGGTCCTTAAACCTCTCAGAGCAAGCCCCTCCCTTTTGAAAAAAAGAGATGTGTATTATTTAGAAAACATGTTGTTATTGCAGCAGAGGGAGATATTCTTGCAGTGGAACTGATCTCCTGTATCATGTACTGGTTTGGGTGAGTTAACATTCTGAGACCCAAGTAGATTTGCCTTGCAAGATAAGCTGGTGATACATTCGCATCTGAAAGTCATGAAAATTCAACCCTATTGATATTGGTCTCATGTGATTGACAGACCTGTCTTGTGAATGAACTTGGCTGTGAGAACAAGAGAATGGGGTTATGTGTATGAGACACAGCCCTCACTGAGTGCTTGGGTTGGGGTTGGGCTTTCTATGATGTCAGTTTCGAGGCAAATGGGAGATGAAGACTCTCAGAGGTGAGTGCTAAGTGTTGGGATGTGTGTGCATCTGTGAGTGTGAGTGTTAGCTTGGGGAAGTAGGGTATCAGGGAGAGCCAGTCATCTAGAGCTGCAAGTGCTGGCTCAGAGGGATTAAGCAGGGAATTCAGGCAACGATGGGTGAGGAGTATGAAACACTCGGCCTCATATAAGAGTGGACAGGGGGAGCACAGAGCCTTGGCAGCCAAGAGCTCTGACATGGAACAAGGGACCAGATGTGGGCCCGGGCTAGAGGAATGAGGATCAGGTGCCCTGGAGCAGGCCAAGGACACCAGAGGGACTAAGGCCCATGGCTACTTTTATATGGCAAACCTCTCCCCTTTTCAAGGCAGCTCCATATTTTTTCTAAAGAGGCCACGCTCGAGAGTTGTCCACCGACTAATGAGGCTGTGTTGATGGCCCAGGCCTCCTAGGCCTGCCTGAAAACATCTACAGCTGAGCCAGTCCAGAACTGCCCCTCCCTTACACCCAGGCTTGTGGGATAGTAAGTCTTAACCATTTATTCTGGGGTACAGGTCAGCGGGTGGGTCTTGAGGACCTGAATCCCACATCGTAGTCAACAGTCTCACAAAGCAGTTTTTACAGTCTCTGCCCAGCACTCTCTGCTTCCCTCCTCTGCGTTATCTTCCCCAGACTGGGGTCTGTGGATTGACAGTCCCTCCAAAGGAGTTCCTGTGTGGGTGTCAGGTGCATTGTAAAGAGCAGCACAGACAGCACCCCATTCTCTTCCTGCACATCTCCCCGGAGAGGCGCCAGGGCTGCCCGCCCTGCATTCTTGCTGTTAATACTTGGGCTCTGGGATGACGTGGTCCCCCATTCCCCACCGTAAGTGGTCAGACAAGGTACCTAGTTTTTCGTGTATACGAGGGAAGAGCTGCAGGTGTTTAAATCCTTCAGAATATAAGCTCCTTGAGGACAGAGATTTTCATCTGTTTGTATATCTCATGAATCCCCGGAGTCCGGGGTAGACAACAGCATATTTTAGGCACACAGCAAACATCTGTTGAATGTTGATTAAAATACAATCACCCATGCAAAGTGCTTAGCACAGTATCTGCATAAACATAGTTCATGCTATTATGAGTGGTTTAGAAGCTTCCTCAGAAAGTGTTTAAGAGAGCATAAAGAGGCCAGGCAGGATGGCCCATGCCTGTAATCACAGCACTTTGGGAGGCTGAGGTGGGCAGATCACTTGAGGCCAGGAGTTCAAGACCAGCCTGGGCAGCATGGTGAAACCCTGTTTCTACAAAAATTACAAAAAATTAGCCATGCATGGTGGCACATGCCTGTAGTGCCAGCTACTTAATGGAGGTGGGGCACTGAGGTGGGAGGATCACTTGAGCCTGGGAGGTTGAGGCTGCAGTCAGCCATGATTGCACCACTGCACCACTGCACTCCAGCCTGGGTGACAGAGGAGACTCTGTCTCAAACAAACAAAACAAAACAAAAAAGCCAAAACAAACGAACAACAACAACAACAACAACAAAAAACGAGAGAGAGAGAAAGCATAAAGAGTACTTTAGTTGTTCAGTCAAAACATATTTGTTCATTGGCTGGTGTGTACCAGATGCTCCGTTAGGTTCAGGGGAGACAGCAGGGAATAAGAGACATATTTGCTGATGGAGTTTATAGTCTAATGAAGGAGGCAGTTGTTGAACAAGCAACCGAGTGTTAATCGATGTGCTGACCTCACATAGTTTGTGCAATAAAATGAGGTTGGCTATACTAAAAAATTTGAACTGGGTACCAGACTTTAGTTGGACTACACAGACTTCAGCTGGACTACAGTCCCTTCTGTTGGTGTATTAGTTAAGGTAATGCTAGTCACTGTAACAGATATACCTTAACTAGCAGTGGTTAATACAAGAGAAGTTTATTTCCTGCTCACATAAAGTCTATACAGCTGACTCTGATCAGCCGGCCATTCTCCTCCAGGCAGTGTTTCAGGGACCTGGCTCTGTACTCTTCCACACTTGACTTCCAAGTCCCCTGTGTTTCTCTGCATCAACTTGGTGGTAGTAGGGGTAGAGGAGAGGGCTTGGCAAAAGGTTTTTATGGACCAGGCCAGGCAGTGGTGAGCATGACATGTACTTCCATTCTGTAGGTCAGAAGTCAGGCCACAGCCACACCAGAACACAAGGGAGACTGGGAAATGTAGTCTAGGCCAGGGCTTGAGGATCTCTGCTGCAGTCTGCCCTTCCGATCACTAAATCCCCTTCACCCCCTTCTTCCCATTCATAGAACACACTGACCCTTATCCTTAAAAGAGGTAACTCAAATCCCAGTTTAGTCATTGTGTCCAGCTCAGTGTCCTGAATCTCTGGGTAATATGTAATATCTCCAAGTCCAGATGCAATATTTCATGTTCATTGATCTGTGATGTAAAAAGACAAGTTATCTGCCACCATCCTGCATGTCCCCCATAAGCTATGATGGAATATAGATGGCACAAGGCAACAAGTACTCTCATTCAGAAAAGGGCAGAATGGGAGTCACATGGCCGTCCCTGGTCCACAGCGATTGTACACTCCTGCCAAACAGGAATGCTGCAGTCGGCTGGTCAGTCGGGGAATTTTGTTGATTAGACAGAAATTGAACTTCCTTGTCTATTGCTCTCAGTGGTCTGTTACTCTTCTTGGCCTCTTGTGCTGTGAGAGTTGTAAAGCTTTTGCAATTTGGGGGTCTTGAGATTGGTTTAAAGTGGGATTTTCCAACCTCAGTCCTAGGGACCTTTTTACCTAGATGATTTTTTGTTGAGGGGAGTCTGTCCTGTGTATTGTAGGATGCTTAGCAACATTCAGAGCCTCTACTTAATTTTTTAAAAGTTTATACATAAAAGAGGTTTAATTGACACATGGTTCCACATGGCTGTGGAGGCCTCAGGAAACTTACAATCACAGCAGAAGGTGAAGAGGAAGCAAGGCACATCTTACATGGTAGCAGGAGAGAGAGAGAGAGCTCAAGGGAGGAAGTACCACACTTTAAAACCACCAGCTTTTGTGAGAACTCACTCACTATTAGGAGAATAGCAAGGGAAAAATCCACTCCATGATCCCATCATCTCCCACCAAGGGCCTCTACTTACGAAGATGCCATGGGTAGAGGCATTTCTATCACAGCTATGACACCAAAAAATGTCACCAGCCATTGCCAAATGTCCCCCGGAGGGCAAAAGCACTTCCAGTTGAGAACCACTGGTTTAAGGCTTAAACGAAGTCTTGGCTCATGGTTTCTTTGGCAATATCATTCCCTCAAAATCTTATTAGGCTTCTGATTTATATGCTTCCAGTCAGTTCCATGAGCAGTAACCACGGTCAAAATTGTTTTCTAAACAAGAATGTTCTCATCTAATTTATTTCTTTGCCTCCAAATGTTTTGCTACCATGTAACATGATCTTCACCTTTATAGCTTCAAAAATCAGTTTTTTAAAATCACGCGTCACTCACCATTAATTGAGCAGTGGGCACCCGGAAGCTGATTCTGGAGACTGGAGAGACTCGCGTAGTGACAAAACACCTGCGATGGCTTAAAAGGAAGACCTCTGAACAAGGCCACCCGTTTTAGATTTCTGTTGCAACAGCATCCCACTTTAAGTATAAACTTCTGTGTTAGTTAAGGGAATGTTACAGAAGCAGGCCACTACGGAGTATAGATTTTCCTATTGTTAAGGTATAAAAATAGGCCAAAGGTCTTTTTCCCTGGCCCCCTTTTCTTCTTGTTTCTCAATGAGTAGCTGCGATAGCATGTTCAATGCTGGATTAGCTACCTCCTGGCTTGGAAGAGAAGTGGGAGCTGAGTTTTGCAGCTATGTGGAGGTCAGAGAAGAATGGATATGTGGATGGGGGAAAAAATTCACAGTGGCAGAGGAGGTGAAACTGGAAGTAGCCTGGGGGAGCTCCTGGAGTGGACTGCTGATTTCTGGGGTTTGGTGTGGGTGAGATTGCACTGGCCAACTTCATTCAAAAGGGCCAGAGTGGGGATGAACACCACGAAAACCCCAAGACAGTTCATGAATCTGAATACCTGAGTAAGCCACACGAGCTTTGGTTTCTCAGCTTCCAACATCCCATTTAAAATTTGTGTATATATTTTAGGTTCAGTGAAGAGGAAACAAAAATAATTAGTATTTCCTTCTTGCTATACAAATAATAAAAAAATGAAACAAGGTAAAATACCTAAAATGTTAAACAAGGTAAAATATCTATTCATCAGGGAAATGCTAAATATACTATGATATACTAGAGAAATGCTAAACATACTAGTGATATACTAGAGTTTCTCATACTAGAGAAAAGTATGCCATAGTTTAACTCGTGTACAGTGTTAAGCCATTTACACAAAAAGCAAATCCCCACAACAATGCCATAAGCTGAGTCTGAGGATGAGTTATGTAAGTAAATGCATAGAAAGAGGTTTATGGATGGATAACTATGCCTGAGCTGGGAGAAGAAGGACGGGTTAGTGACATGGATTGGGGTGATTGCTAAAGGAATTTCTTCTTTTCCTTCTTTTTTCCTGAGATGGAGTTTCCGTCTTGTTGCCCAGGCTGGAGTGCAATGGCTCAGTCTCAATCTGCAACCTCTGCCTCCCAGGTTCAAGTCATTCTCCTGTCTCAGCTCCCCCAGTAGCTGGGATTACAGGCATGCACCACCATGTCCAGCTAATTTTGTAATTTTAGTAGAGATGGGATTTCACCATGTGGGTCAGTCTAGTCTCAAACTCCAAACCTCAGGTGACCCATGTGCCTTGACCTCCCAAAGTGCTGGGATTACAGGCATGGACCACCACTCCAGGCCTGCTAAAGGGATTTCTAAGCAACAGTCTTTCTAATGTAAACCAAATTTGATAAAAAGTAAAAGAATGACATGGGTCTGTTTGCACAGATAGATGCTGGTTTAAGTTTTTCTGTTTTTTCTTTCTTGAAGGAAACAATGCATTTTTGGGGGGATTCTTTGGGTGATTAAGTAGATAGAAAGTTCTACTATTAATTGTATACTTTTCTGAATTTTCTAGCCGTGTTCATATGTTACTTAAAAAAAGTCCAATGAGCTATTCTGAGTGGTAAGATAATTGGTCTCTTGTCACTCTTTTCTTTATATTCATCTCTATTAAAATAAACTAATACATTTTATTTAAGAGGAACTTACACAAAGCAATACATGATGCAGGTTGATAATTTTGAAATAGAGGAAAGCATAAAAAACAGAACTCAAGTCATCTATATTCTCCCTATCAGATACAATAATCATTATCAACGTTTTAGTAAAGTTTCCTTTAGTCTTTTTTCCCTCCGTCTATAAAATGTCTACTTTAATGAAAATCGAGTGATATTTTATGTTCAATTTTGTACTCTGTTTCCGTTACTTAATAAGATATTACAAGCGTTTTCCCTGCCACTAAATATTCTTCAAACAATGTAGTTTGTAATGGATACATAATAGCCCATATATATATACATTTACAGTAGATAGTCACAATTGTGATACTAGTAGTTAAGCCCTTACTTACAGTGTATCAAGCAGTGCCTTTGACTTCTATTGTCTCCTTTCATCCTTCCAACACACCCATGAGATAATGTTATAATTCCCATTTTATAGATGAGGAAGTAGAGGCTCAGCGAGCTATGTTTGTAACTGGCCCAAGGTCCCAAAGCTAGTCACGTAGCTAAGCCAGGTCTCAAACACACATCTATTATTTTAGCTACTCTTAAGTAAAACACAGTAGAACCACCCCCAAAACAATTATTTATCTAATCCACTATTGTTGGACATGAGACTGCTTGAAAATTTTGCCATCTTAAATACCACTGTGATGATTATCCTTGCACATACAGTTTTGGCCACATCTCAGCATTCCTTGCTTACGTTAAATTCCTAAAAGTGGAACTGGGTCAAAATAGAGAACATCTTTTATCTTCTTGCAACATATTGCCAGAGAGAACCAGACCCTTTTGCAGGCCTGCTTTGGAGCTTTAGGCAAACTCTTCCAAATGGGAATGGTAACTCTGCAGGAACTATGGACTGCAGTAATCATGGCTCTCCTGGGCTGAGGACTGAACTGGGGCTCATTGACATTGACCTCTAAATGATGTCACTCAAGTCACACCTGGCTCGCAGAGAGTTTTATCGAATTTCCTTGCAATGCTATTATGCTCCGTAAACACAGTCAGGCAGACGCAGTGACCACAGGCCCCTATTACATCAGGTAAGTGCACATCCTGCTACACGCCTCCTCTCATTTCTATTATTTCAAATGTCAAATGCACTTTGCCTCAAGTCTTGGCCTTTAATTTTTAAATCCACATGCACTTAATTTATTTATTGGATTTCTATGGGACTTGAGGGGAAATTTAATTCGTATGCTTCTGCTTCATCTTCACTTAACTCACTTGATGGCTCAAACAGTGTTGTTGGCTCTTTTAAATAAGAATTTTTTTGTGCAGCTTTTTTTTTTTTTTTTTTTTTTTCCAGAGGCAGGAAGCTGAGGAGGGAGGATTCTCATTGAAAAAAATTAGAAATTTAGGAAGGTGATGGACTTGGGGAAGGGCAGGCTCCCAGGCATTCATTAAAACATTCTTGCTAGTCAAGAGGTTGCAGAAAGGTACACAGAGTTGGGAAAGCAGTCTCTTTAACTTGGCTTAATTAACTTAATTTAAGAGCTCATCTCTACCACAGGGATATGCCAGGAAGCTCAGGGGCACCTCGAATTTTTAAATTTTCCTATTTAAATTAATTGATGCCATCAGTAACTCCCTAATCTGTCCTTCTTACAAAGATGAGATAATTTAGTAAGTTGAGATAATTCCATTCCAAAGCAGACCAAACTTGATACTTTCTTATGTCATTTCAACCTGACGATGGGAAAATGTATGATGGGTACATTTTCATTAGGTTTCCTTTTCTTAATTTCCTTTTTTCTTATTATGAATATATTCAAGCATTCAGAAAAGTTGAAAGAATCATACCGTGAACACTCAAATGCATAACACCATAATCTTTTTTTTTTATTATTATACTTTAAGTTCTAGGGTACATGTGCACAATGTACAGGTTTGTTACATATGTATACATGTGCGATGTTGGTGTGCTGCACCCATTAACTTGTCATTTACATTAGGTATGTCTCCTAATGGTATCCCTCCCCCCTCCCAACACCATCATCTTACAATGGTTATCATTTTGCCCTATTTGTTTTATATTTTATCAATCCATCTCTCAACCCATCTTATTTTTTAATGCATTTCAAACTAAGTTGCAGATATCAATAAACTTCATTGTTAAACACTTCAGCATACATGTCACTAACTACGTTTTTTCTTTCTCTGATAAAACTTACGTAAGTAAAATGTACATCTCAACTGTGCCACTCAATGGGTTTTGACTAATTTGGGTACCCGAGTAACTCAAATTCCATCAAAATGTAAAAAATTTTCATCACCACAGAAACTTCCTTGGCACCCTTTTGCAATTCATTTCTTACCATCCTTTGCCTCAGACAACAATGGAGCTAATATCTGTGACTGCATGTTAGTTTTGCCTGTTCTAAAACTTCATGTAAATGGATTCATATCCTATGAAATATTTCATGTACCTCTCTTCTTGCTCAGCACAATGTCATTGCATCTGTCAGTAGTTTTTCGTTTTCTTGCTGCAGAGTAACCTTGATTCTTGATGGCATCCTTTGTTTTTTTTGAGGTGGAGTCTCGCTCTGTCGCCCAGACTGGAGTGCAGTGGCACGATCTCCACTCACTGCAAGCTCCGCCTCCCGGGTTCACACCAGTCTCCTGCCTCAGCCTCCCGAGTAGCTGGGACTACAGGCGCCCGCCACCTCGCCCAGCTAATTTTTTGTATTTTTAGTAGAGACAGGGTTTCACCGTGTTAGCCAGGATGGTCTCCATTTCCTGACCTCGTGATCCGCCCGCCTCGGCCTCCCAAAGTGCTGGGATTATAGGCGTGAGCCACCGCGCCCAGCCTTGATGGCATCTTTGAACACTAGTTTAACTAACCCTAAACCCCATCCCAACTCCACACTTTCTCTAACAGGAGCTTATGGTTTCTTATAGCTAAGTCAGATTGTGATGGGCTTTCTGTTACTTGCAGCGGTGAGCCTTCTAGTTAAAACAAGACCCATTTGCGATTGATCTTTCCTGCCTCATGTTATAAATTGGAATTTCTCAGAAACATGTGAAAATAGAAATGAAAGCACCGTTCTGGAAATAATAACCTAGTTAATGTCTTGCTAGAATGCTATTAAATATGCTATGGGATTATTCTCCTTAATAAAGTAACATTTAGTAAAGAGACTTGCCAGAAAAATGCATGTGGTATTTTAGAAAGAGTCTTTTCCTATTTGAGTCACCTCGCTGTCGCATAGAACCACACTGGCCTGCACTATATTGAATGTGCTAGGATTCCATTTGTCCTAGTGTTACTTCAAATACTTGGGTTGCAGGTCAAGACTAAGATTCCACTGTTCTGCTCAGAAGACCCCTGCACATCCTTTGGATCCTGAGCAGGATGGTCCAAGCCCAGCTGTTGGGTGATGGAGGTGGAGTCGGTCATCCATAGGTGGCGCTCTGCCTCTGAACCACGATCCAGTCATCCTGCCCTATCTAGGTTAAAACTGGAAATTGGCCTACAGGAAGAGCCTGCGTTCTGAAAGGGACAGGAAAGGAGGTTTTAGGTGTTTTCAGTTATGAAGGCTGCTTAGATAGCCCTTGGGTGTAGTCCATTGAGAACCATGTGTAGCCATTCCTAGGGCCTTTTACCTGGAAAGAGTAGTTGTAGATTTCCTAACACCACATGTTATATGACCTGATTGAACAAAAAGATGCTTGGTACATATGAGTGTTAAGAATCCGTACTAAAAAGTTTGGGAAAGAAAAATATAGGAATGAAATTGGAAGACTTGTTAGAATATGAATGTTCATTACTGATATCAGAGTAATTTCACTAGGGTAGGAAATAGAATCATTCAGTCCTTTATTTTATTCATTTATTTGGTATTCAACATGGGAGAGGAAATGAACGCAGTATGTAATTTATTCAGAAATGGGTGTTGGAGTCACACTTGGATTTATTTCTACCTGAGCCACTTACTGAACTTCAATTTTTTTTCCTCTTTCTTTCTCTTTCTTTCTTTCTTTCTTTCTTTCTTTCTTTCTTTCTTTCTTTCT
>NC_045436.1:161063866-161098399 GCF_002776525.5 Piliocolobus tephrosceles | reverse complement strand
TCTTTCTTTCTTTCTTTCTTTCTTTCTTTCTTTCTTTCTTTCTTTCTTTCTTTCTTTCTTTCCTTCCTTCCTTCCTTTTCCTTCCTTCCTTCCTCCTTCCTCTCCTTCTCTCTCTCTTTCTTTCTCTCTTTCTTTCTCTTTGAGATGGAGTCTTGCACTGTTACCCAGGCTGGAGTACAGTGGTGCAATCTTGACTCACTACAACCTTTGCCTCCTGGGTTCAAGCAATTCTCCTGCCTCAGCCTCCTGAGTAGCTGGGATTAGAGGAATGTGACACCATGCCCAGCTAATTTTTGTATTTTTAGTAGAAACAAGGTTTCACCATGCTGGTCAGGATTATCTCGAACTCCTGACCTCAAGTGATCTGCCTGCCTTGGCCTCCCAAAGTGTTGGGATTATAGGCATGAGCCGCTATGCCCGGCCCAATTATTTTTCATCTGTAAACTGAAGATGAGATACTTAAATCACACAGCATTTCATTCCTTGATGCAACAAGTATTTATTGAGCACCTATGATTTGCCAGACATTGCTCTAGAATATAGGGGCAATGGCAACAAAACAAAGTTGCTGTTCTCCCAGAGCTCTCTGGCAGACCATATATTCAAAGATGGCTGCTCCAGTGTATTCCACACTCTCTCCCTGCAGGGTGACACTGACACACCTCCACAGAGAGGTGTGGTCTGTGTTCCCTCCCCTTGGATCAGAGCAGGCCTGTGGCTATCAGGGAAGTAACACTGCATAACTATTCAAGCTCATCATAAAAGGTGAGGCAGAATTCTCCTGGCCTTCTCTCTTGGGACACATGCCTTGAAATCCCTACATTGATATATAAGAAATCTAGCTACCCTATAGCTGCTAAGACGGAAAGGTCATAAGGAGAGACCACATAGAGACAGAGAATGATACCCACAGCATCCCAGCTGTTCCAGGCCCCAGCCTTTGATTTTTGTTGAAGGACCCCAGAGATAAGCCATCCCTACTGTGCCCTATCTGAATGTCATGCTATATAATCTATGAGCATAATAAGCAGGGGTTTTATGCCACAGGATTTGGGGTAATTTGTTATGGCACTCTTATAACTGAAAAAAGCTGTATGCAAGTTGGGCAGAAAGATGCTAAGCCAGTAAACAACAAGATATTGTCAAACATGACCACAAAGAACTAAAAATAGGGTGATGTGACTGAGGAAAGGGAGGGAGAGGCAACTCCTGCCAGAAGATTTTCCCCATAGAAATCCTGGCAGAAGAGAGAACATTTGAGCCGCGTTGACTCAAAAATATAAAAAGAAGGGCCAGATTGAATGTTCTGGGGATAGAGGTAACAGTGAATGCAACAGCCCAGGGAAGGCTGCAGCTGCGCACATTAAAGGAACTAAAAAAATAGCTGGTGCCCCTGGATTACAGAGAGGGGAGAATAACATCTCACAGCAAACAGGGTCACCTCATATAGGGACTTGTAGGCCAGATCAAGGCTTTGGATTTTTATTTAAGTGTGATGGGAAGCACTGAAAGATTCTTAGCGGTGAAGAGAGATGGTTCCATTTACAAGATCCCTTTGGCTATTGCGTGGTGAAGGGATTGAAGGCTAAGAACTGAAGTAGAGATGAATTCAGAGATGACGGTCCGAGTCCAAGTGAGAACAGAAGGCGGCTTGGACTGGCATTGCAATCAGTGGATGTATTATAGTGACAGAAACAACAGTAAGTAACATTGCCTGAGTGGTTTCTATGTTCAGGCATTGTTTAAAGTGCGTTACATAGATTATATGATTTTATCCTCACAACGACCCTATGATGTAGGTTCCATTATTGTAATTATTGTACCAGATGAGAGTTCAAGTACCTCGCCCAATATCACATATGTAGTAAGTGGTACAGAAAGACTCCTAATCCAGGCAGACCCCTACGGTGTGCTTCTTCACTGGATGGAATCCAGCGGGACAATTCAGGGTATTCTGGAGAGGCCAGTTCTTGCTAAGTAATGGGATTTGGAGAAGGGCAAAGAAAGACATCAAGAATGATACCTTGATATTGAATCTTCCCAACAGGAAGAAATGATAAATGCTTGAGATGATGGATATGCTAATTATCCTGATCTGATCACTACACATTATACGTATGGAAACATCACTATGTATTCCATAAATATGTACCATCATCATTTGTCAATTTGAAGAAAGAACGATACCTTGAAGTCTGACATGGATGATTAGGAGGGAGGTGGTGCCATCTATTGAGATGGAGAAGTCTACGGGAGAAACAGGGTCAGGGAGAGGCAAGAATTATAACAATGAACACAGGCCAGGCACGTTGGCTCACACTTGTAATCCCAGCACTTTGGGAGGCCGAGGTGGGGGGATCATGAGGTCAGGAGGTCGAGACCATCCTGGCTAACGCAGTGAAATCCCATCTCTACTAAAAAAAAAAAAAAATACAAACAAATTAGCTGGGTGTGGTGGCAGGTGCCTGTAGTCCCAGCTACTCAGGAGACTGAGGCAGAAGAATGGCGTGAACCCAGGAGGCAGAGCTTGCAGTGAGCCAAGATCATACCACTGCACTCCAGCCTGGGCGAGAGAGCAAGACGCCATCTCAAAAAATAAAAAAAAGGATGAACACATCATAATGAACAATGAATGTAAGAATGAACAATAACAGTGATGCACTGATATTTATTAACATTTACTGTGTGCCTACCATGACCAAGCATGCTGCATATACCAACTCATTTAATTTTGTGATAACCCTAAGAAGTAAGGCACTGTTATTTCCTCATTGTACTGAAGATGGAACTAAGAAGCAGAAAGGCTAAAAAAATGGTCAGAGGTGACAGAGCTAGTAAATTGGGGACTTGGAATTCAGGCTGACTGGCTCCATGCTCGCTGCACACACTGCTTCTTATGAAACAAGCAGGTGTCAATGAAGAACAGTGCCCAGTGCATAGTAGGTGATTAATTAATGGTAGCTGTTATTATTAATATTGTTACTATCCAAATGTGGTTGACCTTCTCTGGTGTATATGATATTGTGTTACTAAGAAATAGAACACAATAAATTCTCTCAGGGAAAATGCCATGTCTATGGCAAGTCCAGACCCACACTCATGGAAATTCAAATGATTCAAGACAAACACAGAGCACTACAAAGAAGCCATAGAAGAGATGCCGCAAGGCAGCGTGTGATGAAGTGCAGAAGAAACATATATATCTAGCTATACAGATCGTTTCAAACATCCAGAGGAATAGTAAAACCTTGTGCCAGGATTACTAACACACGTGCTTGCAACAGGACGATTCCTTCTCTATAATTCATTGCGCCCTGTCAGGACCCAAACCAAATGTCAAAGATTGGAATAGTGACATTTACACTGTTTTAATTACCCAGCAAGATTGGTGTTTGTGGACTTGTTAAGTAGTTCCCAAACAAAGCAATGAAATTTAACGGTTTTGCTGTGCAACAAAATTTACCTCCTTCTTTCTTTCTTTTGGTGGAATGAGGGGAGGGCAGTGGGGACAAATTTTTCCTGGTGTAATTGAGACAAATTCCTTGAAGTTTTGGTACAATGAAGATTTAAAACATGAGCTGTTTCTACCTTTTTAGCTCCATGTAACATTGTTTTTTTCACTACAGATCCCAAATGCCAGAGATTCAAAGCAATAAGTCAAGCTATATTTTTGGAAAGTTTTTCATATTTTCTTAAGATTTCTAAAAAACAAAACCCAGAAAATTTAGAAATAAAGAACATTGAAGAAACACACAGATAATCTCACATAATTCCACCACACAACTACTGATTATCTTGATGTGTTTCTTTATACATTTTACCCCTGTACTTATTTACATAGTTGTAATTCTAGTGTATTCACAAATTTATATCCTGCTTTTATATGTAAATGTTTATCAGTCACACGTTTCTATATCTTCCACATTTTGCTGGGAGAGTCCACTAAGTGAACATACCTTAATTTCTAAACTATGTAACTAAATCACTTTTAGAGTAAGGAAATGAATAAATAAAACAACATATATAAGTTAAATAACATTACTCTTTCCCCTAACATTGAACCCTTGGCAAGGCCTCCTATCTGGGAGTTGAGAGTTCTGTCTCTGGAGTCTGACCTGATTTAAATCTCAGTTCTGCTACTTGCTAGCTGTGTGACTTTGGACAAGTTACTTAACCTCTCTGAGCTTTAGTTTCTTCACCTACACAATGTGGATAATGGCAGCGCTTACTCAATGGAATGGGATAATGAGCACTGAAATACCGCAGACCTGTCACATTGTGAACTCTTAATGAAAGCCAGCCATCATTGCTATTACGATGATCATCATCATTATTGTTTAAACTTCCATGTACTTCCAAACATGATTGTGGTGGAATGAGCACTGAATTAGAAATCCAAAAGGTTGAGCTTGGCCAGGCATGGTGCCTCATGCCTGTAATCCCAGCACTTTGGGAGGCCAACGCTGGTGGATCACTTGAGCTCAGGAGTTTGAGACCAGCCCTGGGCAATATGGTGGAACCATACCTCTACAAATAATATGAAAAAATTAGCCAGGTGTGGTGGTTTGTGCCTGTAGTTCCAGCTACTTGGGAGGCTGAGGTGGGAGAATTGCTTTAGCCCAGAAGGTCGAGGCTGCAGTGAGCTGAGATCACACCACTGTACTCCAACCTGGGCAACAGAGTAAGACCTTGTCACTTCTCTTCCATATATATGTACATATGAAAGGTTCAGCTCTAGACCTGGTGAGCCACATACTTGTTCCTAGTGTCCTTACCTATAAAATGAAGTGTTAAATACCTGTCTTGTCTCTTTTAAACATAACTGTGAAAAGGGGAAAAAGCTACGTAAATCCAAGACCTCATGCACATAAGCATTGCTCCTCGTCATCTGAGAGGCACAGTCCGGTGCTTTGTGGCTGGCATTCTCCATGCTGCAGGAGAGCCAGGGGGCGGGGTAGGGGTGGTTTCTGACACCTCTCTGATGGCCAGGCCTCATTACAGAGCCAGCTTTGCTCCTTAGAACAATGCCGGCAGAACACAATACTATGCAAAGGTCGGCAAAGGCGTTCCCGCGCATGCTGGGTATCTATCTCTTCTTTCCTTTCCTTTCCCTTGCCTGGTCAGCAAAGGCGTTCCCGCCGCATGCTGGGTATCTCCTTTCCTTTCCTTTCCCTTGTCTGTTCACAGAAGGCTCGGAGCCACATGGTTCTGCTGTGTTAAGGAAATCCATACCTCAGGAGTTTTTTTTTTTTTCTTTTTGCTGTATTCATTTATTTTAGGTAGTCCATCAACGCCATTTGCACTGTTCAGGTTAGAAGTTGTGAGCATTTCCCACTTAGGCTGCTATTTCCAGGGAATGATGATTTGATTGTAACATTTGTTCCAGGCAGCAACGGGCCAAGGAGAGGTCTTAGCTCAAAAGCACCTTCCACCTACTTAAAAGCAACAGCCACCACAGCATACTCCTTATGTGACCAATTTAAAATGATGGAAATCAACAACAACAAAACCTCTGATATTTTGAGTTCTGGAGGACAGAAAGGGTTGTTTTGACAGCGGTGTAAAGTTTATGACTGCGGGTCATCAAGAGTTCATCGTCTGCCATTCTGGCATGGGCGTGATTGCAGGAGCTGCCAAAATGTCACTGAGCGCAAATGTGAGCCAGGTGCCTCCTCTGGGGCGGACCAGTTTGTAGGTGTTGCCTCCTCCTTGCCTTTTCTCTTCCTCTCCTGTCTCCTCTCTTCACAGCTGGAAGACGGAATAAGTGGAGAGAGGAGGTCACAATCAGTTCTCTCCTTTTTGGGAGTTTGCCCAGTGAGGAGAGCAGGCTCGGCAGCAGCGAGAGAGAGAAGGAGACACATTATTATAACAGGCTGACCCTCCACGTTGCACATCATTACACTTATCACCTGAGAAGCCTGTTAGGCATGCGGCGAATGATTGATGTTGCCGAGCTCATTCCTTCAAGTGCTATTTATTGAGCGCCTACTAGGCTTCTTGTGTTTTGTGTCTGGCTAGGTGCGTGAAGTTGAACAAAGACATGCTGTCTCTTCCCAGAGAATCGCAGCTAATGTGAAGACAGTCAAAAGTGAATGTGCAATTACACACCAGGCTTAGGATTCCAAGGAGGTGCCAGACGGGGATACAAGGGGCATAATTTGGACCGTCAGGATAGAGAAGCCCTCTCAGAGAAAGTGGTGTTTACCTGGAGAAAGGAAGGGGGAGTCAGAGGCTTGGGGAGTGCCTGAAGTATGTGCTTGGGGTATGTACCAGGTGTCTTGAATTTTGTCTGAGCCAGCATACAGTTGGATGTGAGAATCAGAGACCTCTTCAAACAGGCTTAAACTGGAAGGGAGTTTTGTTAAAAAGGGGAGGGGGGAGATTTGCTCGAAGCCATGGGTAGAAAGCCTGGCTAGAGCTCACAGGGAGTGGACTGGGAAATGAGTGGCTTCTCCCCTTCTCCTTCTGGAAGCGATATGACCAACTGCGTTTTGAGTAGGAATAGGAGTAACCTGGTGCTGATGGGGAGCCATCTAGGCCTGGGTGGCAGCCTACGGGAAGAGTCAAGGCAACAGGACCCTGTGCGGGAACTCTAAGGACTTAGCATGGCTATTGAGCTGGAGTCTAGGATGCCTGTGTAATAAGCCGAGGAAGCGGGTGATAGTGGAGTGAAGCTGCAGGAAGGTTAGCAGGGGCCACATCATAAAATGCCTGTGTGCTCAGCTGAGGTGTTTGCTCTTGGCCCTGAAGGTTAAGAATCCACGAAGGAAAGTGAAATAATCTGGTGAAGATTGCATGTGGAGGATGAAGGGCACCTGGAGGCAGGGAGACCCAGGAAGAGACCCTTCTCCATCAGGGTTTGAGACAAGCATCTGCTATTTGTTTGAGCCACCCGGCATCTGGATGCACTTCTTGTTTATTTGGGGGGATTTCTCACTTCATGAGTATGGATGTGGGATAAAGACGGCTTCCCCTGCTAGAAGCTGCAAAGATAAACATTCACTTTCTCAGCCTCCCTCATAGCTGAGACACAGCCATGTAACCTTAGCTTGGCCAATGAGAAGGTCCTATGTGACGTTTTAATTACTCTCTCTTCTCCTCTTCTTCTCTTTCCTCTTCCTCCTCTTCCACTTCCTCCTCCTCCTTCTTCTCCTTTTGCCCTTCTTCTTTCTGCTACCTCACCTCTCCCCTCCACTTCCTCCTCCCCTCCTCCTCCCCTTCTCCTTCCTCTCTCTCCTTCTCCCTCTTCCTCTTTCTCTTTCCCTCCTTCCCTTGCACTCAGCTCTCTCTTCCTCCCTGTGTTCCCCTTTTCTCTCTCTCTTTCGTGCGGTGGAGGCTGCAGACACTGAGAATGCAGTAGTGCAGACTGTAGTATCCATGCATATGGTAGTGGCTGCTGTTTCTTCTGTTTCTGATCAGGCCTTCACCCTGGAGTTGGTCATCCTTTACCAAATCTTATCCTCAAGCTCATTCTCTAATACTCCAGTGTCAGCTGTGAAATAGTCAATAATCTTATTTATTTATTTATTTCTAAAGATGAGGGCTTGCTATGTTGCCCAGGCTGGTCTCGAGCACCTAGCCTCGCCTACTTATGTGCCAGGACAACAGGCCTGAGCCACTGCACCTCCCCAATAATATGAGTTTTAGACTTAATTTAATTCTGTATACATTTATAGGAAGTCATAAAGATAATGCAGGGAGGTTCAATGTACTCCTCACCCAGTTTCCCCCAATGGCTACATTTCAAATGACTGTAGTAAAAACTAGAAAATGGATGTTGGTAAATATGTGTGCATAGTTTTATGTCATCTTATCGCATGTGTAAATTCATGTATTCACCACCACAATCGAGACACCTAACTCTTCTGAGCGCTTCTCACTCCTAAATGGTCATTCTCCCGGCCCCAACCCTCCATTCCCAGCTCATTACAACCACGAATCTGTTTTCAATTTCTACTATTTTATCACTTTGAGGATGTCTTTCCAGTTGCCATCATGCAGTATGTGTTCTTTGAAGAATGACTTTACTTTTTACTTTGAGTAATGCTCTTAAGATCCATCCCAAGTGTTGTCTATAACAATACTTTATTCCTTTTCGTTACCGAGTAGCATTCGTTGTATAGATGTAGATGTACCACAGTTTCTTTAACCATTTACCTATTGAGGGATACTTTTGTTGTCTCCCATTTTTGGCTATTGCAAATAGTGCTGCTATGAACAATCATGTTCAGGTTTTTGTGCAGTTATGGGTTTTCATAACTCCAGGGTAAATGTCCAACTGTGCAATTACTGGTCATATGGTAAGTATAGGCTTCGTTTTTCCTATTTTTTTGTTTTTTGAAACTGCTGAACTATTTTCTAGAGTGGATGTGCCATTTTACATACCCATCTGCAATGCATTAGAAATCCAATTTCTCTGCATCTTTCCCTGCATTTGGTATTGTCACTGTCTTTTATTTTATCTCTTCTAATAGGTGCACAGTGATTGCTCACTGTGGTCTTCATCTGCATTTCTCTAACAGCTAGTGAAGTTGGACATCTTTTCATGTGCTTATTTGCCATCCATATATTCTCTTCATGGCTTTTGCCCATTGTCTAATTGAATTGTTTTTCTTTTAATGACGAGTATTGAAAGTTCTTTGTTTATTCTAGAAATGAGATCTCTGTCAGATACGTGGTTTGCAACTATTTTCTCCCAGTCAGTAACTTGTCTTTTACCTCTTAATAAGGTCGTTTGTAGGGCAAAATCTCTACATTTTGATGAAGTTCAATTTATCTATTTTTTATTTCATGGGTTGTTCCTTTGGTATAATAGCTAAGAACTCTCCACAAAGTCCTAGATATCAAATGATTTGTCCTATAATATTTTCTAACAGTTGTATAGTTTCACATTTTACATTTAAATAAATGTATAATTCATTGAGTTATTTTTGTATAAGGTGTGAGGTTTAAGTCAAAGTTCTTGGGTTTTTTGTTTGTTTGTTTTGTTTTTGTTTTTTTTTTTTTTTTTGAGACAGAGTCTTGCTCTGTTGCCAGGCTGTGGCACGATCTTGGCTCACTGCAACCTCTGCCTACCGAGTTCAAGCGATTCTCCTGCCTCAGCCTCCTGAGTAGCTGGGACTATGGGTACGCACCACCACGCCCAGCTAATTTTTGTATTTTTAGTAGAGATGGGGTTTCACCATGTTGACCAGGATGGTCTTGATCTCTTGACCTCGTGATCCTCCCACCTCAGCCTCCCAAAGTGCAATTCTTTTTTAATCTGTGAATATCCGATTGCCCTACTACCATTTGTTGAAAAGACTATATACTGCCTCAATTAAATTGCTTTTGCATCTTTGTCAAAAATCAAATTTACATACGTAGAATTGTTCATAGTATTGCCTTATTGTCTTTTTGATGACTGCAGGATCTGTGGTAATATACCAGGCCTCATTTCTGACTTTATTAACTTGTGTCTTCTCTTTTTCTTTGGCAGTCTTACTTGAGATTTGTTAGTGTTATTGATCTTTCCAAACAGTCAGATTTGTTTCATTGATTTTCTCTATTGTTTTTCTGTTTTCAATTTCATTGATTTCTGTTCTTCATTATTTCTTTATTTCAGTTTGCTTTTGGTTTATTTTGTTCATTCGTTGTTCTAGTTTCTTGAAGTGGGAGCTCAGGTTATTGATTTGAGACTTTTTCTTTGTATAACACTAAGCATCTAGTGTTATAAATTTCCTTCTCAGCACTGCTTCAGCTATGTCCCATAGACAATTTGTTCAACATATGAACAAAATTCATATGTTGAAGTCCTAACTCTTAGCACCTCAAACTGTGACTATATTTGGAGATAAGGTCTTTAAAGAGAAAATAGAGTTACATTGAAATTATTAGTGTGGGCCCCAAACCAATACTGAGGCACTTATACGAAGAGAATATTAGAACACACATAAGTACAGAGGGAGGACCACGTGAAGCACAGGGAGAAGGTGGCTATCTATAAGCCAAAGAGACTGGCTGCAAAAGAAATCGATCATGCCAACACCTTGATTTCAGACTTTTAGCCTCCAGAATGGTGAGAAAATAAATTTTGTTATTTAAGCCATCCAGTTTCTGGTACTTTGCTATGACAGTCCTAGCAAACTAATAGAACCATATTTTAAGATTTCTTTTTTTCTCATGATCCGCCTGCCTCGGTCTCCCAAAGTGCTGGGATTATAGGCCTGAGCCACTGTGGCTAGCCTGGCCAACATGGTGACACCCTGTCTCTACTAAAAATACAAAAATTAGCTGGGCATAGTGGCGCTCACCTGTAACCCCAGCTACTCTGAAGGCTAAGGCAGGAGAATTGCTGGAACCCGGGAGGTGGAGGTTGCAGTGAGCCGAGATTGCACCACTGTACTCTAGCCTGGGAGACAGGGCTAGACCCTGTCTCAAAAAAAAATTCCTTTTTATTTTTTTGTTATTGATTTCTAGTTTTATTTCATTGTGGTCGGAGAACATAATGATGTCAATTGTTTTAAACGTGTTGAGGGTTTTTTTTAATGGCTCAGGTTATGGTCTACCTTGAGATATGTTCTGTGAGAACTTGAAAATAACACATATTCTGCTGTTTTGAGTTGAATGTTCTATAAATAATCATTAGACCTGATGGCTTGATGGTATTATTGAGTTCTTCTACAACCTTGCTGATTTTCTGTTTCATTCCTATTAATTTTTGAGAGAGATGTGTTGAAGTCCTCAATTATAATTGTGGATGTGTCCATTTCTCTTTTCAGTGCTACCAGTTCAATATATCAGTATCATGTACTTTGCAGCTTTATTATTTGGTATATACACATTTAGGATTGCTATGTATTTATCACTGTGTAATGTCCTTCTCTGTCCTTGGAAAATTTATTTGCCCTAAAGTATACTTTATCTGATAACCACTCCTGCATTCTTTGGATTAATACTCACATGGAACACTTTTTCCATGTTGTACTGCCAATTTACGTATATCAATATGGTTGAAGTGGAATTTTTGTGTGTATATATAATGTATGCATATAGTTCTGTTACTTTTTTTATCCACTCTTTCATTCTCCATCTTTTAATTGGTATATTTAGGACACTTACATTTAATGTAATTACTGACATTTTAAGGCTTAAGTCTGCATTTTGATTTTTTGTTTTCTGTTTTTTTCTTGTCTATTTTATTTTTCTTGCCTTCCTTTGGATTACTTAAACATTTTAGAATTTTATTTTCATTGATCCATAATATTTTGGGTATATCTTTTGTGTAGCTTTTAAAAAGTTGCTCTAGGGACTACATTATATAAACATAACTTATCAAAATGTACTGGTGTTGATGTTTTTACCAGTTGCGTGAAGTATAAAATCCTTACTTACCTTTATGTCTCTTCACTTTCCTCCATTACCAATAATTCTTAAATATTTCCTCTACATACATTGAGAACCACACTAGTCTGTTACAATTTTTGCATTAAACTTCAAACATAATTTAGAAAACTTAAAGGAAGTCTATTGTATTCACACATATTTTTACTCTTACAGTGTTCTTTCTTCTCTCTAATGTTCTAAAGTCCTTCTATTGTCATTTCTTTTCTGTTTACAGAACTTCCTTTAGCCATCTTTTTTAGGGTAGGTTGGCTAATGACCAATTCTCAGTTTTATTTCATCTGGGAATGTATTGTATTCAGGAATCTTTATTCCTGAAAGATATTTTCCCTGAATGTAGAATTCTGGGTTGACATTTCTTTTCTTTCAACAACACTTGAAAAATGTGGGGCAGATGAAGTGGCTCACACCTGTAATCCCAGGAATTTGGGAGATCAAGACAGGGGGGATTGCTTGAGCCCAGGAGTTTGAGACCAGCCTGAACAACATAGTGAGATCCTATCTCTATAAAAATAAAAAATGATAATTTTTTTAAAAAGGAAAATTTGCCACTTCCTTCTGGCCTGCGTGGTTTCTGATGAGAAATCCATTGACATTTGAATTGTTTTTCTACTGTAGGTAATGTCATTTCTCTCTGACTGCCTTCAAAATTGCTTTTTGTCTTTAGTTTTCAGAACTTTACTCTAGGGTATCTTACAGTGAACTTTTAAATTTTGGTTGTGGTTCACTTGCCCTCTTGAATGTAAGTGTATGTCTTTTGCCAAATTGAGGACATTTTAAGCCATTCTTTTTTCAAATATTTTTTCAGCCCCGTACTCTTTTTCTTCTCCTCCTGAAACTCTGATGACCCAAATATTAGATCTTTTGTTATAGTCCCACGAAAAAGTGAGGCTTTGCTCTTTTATTATTTAGTCATTTTCTTCTCTGTTATCAGGTTGGGTAATTTCTATTGTTCTTTCTTCAAGTTCCCTGATTCTTTTCTCAGTCCTCTCCATTCTGTTGTTGAGCCCACCCGCTGAGTTTTAAAATTTTAGTCATTGCCTTTTTTAGTTACAAAATTTTTATTCGGTTCTGTGAGTCTTCTATTTCTGAGACTTTCTTCTTTTTTTGCCAAGTCTTAAAAAATTATTTTAAGCATGCTCGCAATTGCTTGTTGAAACATTTTTGCTTTAAATTCCTTATCTAATAATTCTAACACACACCATCTTGGTGTTGATATCTATTGACTGCCTTTTTAAACTTACTCTGCGCTCTTCCTGATCTTCAGTATGAAGAATGATTTTTTATTGAAGTCTCAATATTTTTATTTTTATATGATACAACTCTGGATCTACGTATAATAAATATTGGAATTTTGCAGGCCTCCTCTGACTTTGCTCTGCCGAGTGAAAGGGGAGCAGACCTCATTATTGCCAACTGGGGGTGGGAGTCCAGGTTTTTCTCTGAGGGGCTCCATGGTACTGCCGGGTGGAAGGGGCTTTTAGGCTCCTCACTAGGCCCCTGATACCTGGGAAGGGGAGGGGCACATTGTGACTTTCGCTGACACTGTGGAAGAGTGACCTTGTTACTAGTGGGTGATGGTGAAAGGATGGGGAAGGGTACCTCATTATGGCTGGGTGGGGGTGAATATTCAGCCTCCTGAATGGCCTCCACCAATACTGCTGGAGAGGAGTCATTACTGCCTGATGCTGAGGGAGATACACATCTTGGCTTGGTACTTGGCTTTCTCTGATACTACCCCAGGAAGGAAGATGGGGTACCTCACTACAGTCTGGCAAGAGTGAGAGTCTAGGCTATAGGCTTTTGCAGGAAAGGTAAGTGTGGGGCTGCAGGGCTTTTCGTGTGTGTGTGTGTGTGTTGTGTGTGTGTTTGTGTGTGTGTGTTGTGTGTATGTGTGTTGCGTGTGTGTGGTGTTTAACTAGGGAGGTTATTGTCTAACATTTTCTGCTATGTTTGGTTTTCCCAACATATGACTGTTCTGGTCATTTGGCAAAAGAAAGCAGGTTTCCTTGGGGATGTTTTTGTCTATACTCATTGACATTTCTGGGTTTCCAATTTCTCCAATATCCAATCTAGGGTATATGAGGCAAAATAAAGCCCATGTCAAAATAAAACCCTTATCACCGTGTCATTCCTTGGATCTCAGGTTTCCTAGACAGTCTACCTTCTTTTTTTCACCTTTTGGAGACTTCTTATGTTTATTCATATAATGTTCAGAGTTTTTAGTCATACTTGATGGGAGGAATAGGGGAAAGTATGTCTATCTTACTGAAAGTGGAGGCAATTCATCATCCTTTAACTCAACTACTTTCAACTTAATCAATCAAAGTCAGCTTCTGTTGTTTAAAACTAAGATCCTGTCTGACATAGAGTTCTTAGTAACAGAAAACCACTCACAGTAGCTTTAGTAGCGCACAACTTATTAGAGGATAGCAGACAAGCCCTAGAATTTCCTGATATTTTTTCCAGCTTTACTGAGGCAAAATTGACAAGTAAAAATTGTACATATTTAAGGTGTACAAAGTGATGTTTTTATACAGATATAAATTGTGAAATGATTACCACAATCAAGCTAATTAACACATTTATTACCTCACATAGTTACCTTTGTGTGTGTGTGTTTTTGTGTGTGTTGAGGACATTTAAGATACACTCTCTTAGCAAATTTAAAATATACAATACAGTATTATTAACTATAGTTACCATGCTGTATATGAGATCTCCAGAACTTGTTTATCCCAAATAACTGAAACTTTGTACCCTTTGACCAATATTTTCTCATTTTCCCTAATCTCCAGACCCTGGAAACCACTGTTCTACTCTCTGCTTCTATGAGTTTGACTCAGACTTCATATACAAGTGGTATCATGCAATATTTGTCTTTCTGTGTCTGGCTTACTTCACTTAGCATAATATCCTCCTGATTTATCCGCATTGTTGCAAATGATGGGATTTGCTTTTTTAAAAAAGGCTAAATGGTACTCCACTTTTATGTAATGGAGCTTATAGTATAAGTTCTATTATTATTGCAATGTCCCTGTATTAGTTTATTAGTTCTAAGAGTTTTTTTTTTTTTTTTTTTTTTTTTTTCTGGTGGAGTCTTTAGGGTTTAGGATACTTGATATAATCTCAATCTTCTTAAATTTACTAAGATTTGTTTTGTGACCTAATATCCTGGAGAATATCCTAATATCCTGGAGAATATTCTGTGGTCAATTGAGAAGAACGTGTGTTCTGATGCTGGTGGATAGAATGTTCTATATATGTCTGTTAGGTCCATTTGGTCAATAACATTGTTCAAGTCCTCTGTTTACTTATCAATTTTCTGTCTTAATAATCTTAATTAATTTCCACCTTAATAATCTATTCATCATTAGAAGTGGGATATTGAGGTCCCCTCATATCATTGCATTGTTATCTATTTTTCCCTTCAGCTTTGTTAATATTTGCTTTATGTACTTAGATGCTCCAATGTTGGTTGCATATATATTTATAATTGTTATATCTTCTTGATGAATTGGTGCCTTGTCATTATCTAATGACCTTCTTGGTATCTTGTGATGGTTTTTGGCTTAAAGTCCATTTTGTTTATTGTGAGTATAGCTACTACTCCTCTTTTCTGATTACCATTTACTTGGAATATTTTCACCCATTTCTTCACTTTTAACCTAAATGTGTCCTTAAAACTGAAATGAGTTTCTTGTAGGCATTATATAATTAGATCCTATTTGTTAAAAATATTCCATTCAGATAATCTATGCATTTTGAATGAGGAATTTAATCCATTTACATTTAAACTAATTATTGATAGGTAAGAACTTAGAATTGCCATTTTGTTAATTGTTTCTGATTGTTCTGCAGTTCCTTTCTTCCTTTCTTCCTCTCTTGCTGTCTTTCTTTCTGACATGAATAATTTTTTAAAATATTGGCATGCTTTGATTCCTTTCTTTTTATCTTTGTATAGCTATTACAGGTGTTTGCTCTGTGGTTATCATGAAGCTGATCTAAAACATCTTAAGGTTATGACTGTCTATTCTAAGCTGATAACAACTTAACTATTACCATATACAAAAACTCTACACTTCAACTTTCCATTCCCCAACATTTTATGTTATGAATGTCACAGTTTACATTTTTATGTTGTATATTTATTAACAGAATATTATAGCTGTAGTTTTAAAAAATATTTTGTCTGTTAACTTTTATACTAGAATTAGATGAGATTTACACACAGCCAATATAGTACTATAGTATTCTGCATTTGACTGTATTCTTACCTTTTCAGTGAGTTGTATCCTTTCATATGTTTCTATATTGTTAGCATTCTTTTACTTTAACCTGGAGAACTCCCTTTACCATTTCTAGTAAAGTAGGCCTAGTGGTGATGAACTCTTTCAGCTTTTATTTGTTTGGGGACATCTTTATATTTCTTTTATTTCTAAAGGACAGCTTTTCTGGCTATAGTATTCTCAGTTAAAAGTTTTTTTTTTCTTCTTCTTTTAGCACTTTGAATATATCATCTCAATTTCTCCTGGCCTGCAAGGTTTCTGTTGAGAAATCTGCTGATATCTTATGATGGTTCCTTTTAAATGACAATTTTTTCCTCTTACTATTTAAAAAATTCCCTTATTTTGACCCTTGAGAATTTAATTGTAATGTGTTGTGGTGACGATCTCTTCATGTTTAATCTATTTGAGGTTCTTTAGGATTTATGAAACTAGATGTTCATTTTCCTCTACAGACTTGAGAAGTTTTCTGTCATTATTTCTTTAAATAAGTTTTCTTCCCCTTTCTCTTTTTCTGCTCCTCTGGAATTGCCATAATGTATATGTGGGTCACTTGATGGTGTCCTGTAAGTTCTATATGACTTTTTTACTGTTTTTAATTTTTTTTCCTTTTTGCTCTTTTGACTGGGTAATTTCAAATACCTATCTTTTAGCTTGCTGATTTTTCTCCTGCTTGATCAGACCTGCTATTGAAGATCTCTATGGCATTTTTCAGTTCAGTAATTGTGTTCTTTACCTCTAGAATTTCCTTGATTCATTTTTTTAATTTTAATTTTAATTTCTTTATTTTATTATTATTATTATTATTATTTGAGAAGGAGTTTCACTCTTGTTGCCCAGGCTGGAGTGCAACGGTGCAATCTTGGCTCACTGCAACCTCCACCTCCCAGGTTCAAGTGATCCTTCTGCCTCTGCCTCTTGGAAGTAGCTGGGATTACAGGCACCTGCCACCATGTCCAGCTACTTTTTTTGTGTTTTTAGTAGAGATGGGATTTCACCATGTTGGCCAGGCTGGTCTCAAACTCTTGACCTCAGGTGAGGATCCACCTGTCTCAGCCTCCCAAAGTGCTGGAATTGCAGGCTTGACCCACTGTGCCCAGCCTCCTTGGTTCATTTTTGTGTTTTCTATCTTTTTGTTAAACTTCTCATTTTGTTCATGTTTTGTTTTCCTGATTTTGTTTAGTTGTCTATTTATGTTCTTTTGTTGTTCACTGTACTTGAAGACGGTTATTTTGAATTCTTGGTAAGACAGTTTGTAAATTTCCATTTCTTCAGGGTTGATTACTGGTGCTTTGTTTCTTTTGTGGTGTCATTTTGTTATTATTAATTATTAGTATTATTATTATTCATGATCTTTGTGGCTTTGCATAGGTATCTGTGTATTTGAAGAAGTAGGCAATTCTTTTAGCTTTTACAGATTGGCTTCAGCAGGGAAAGCCCTTTACCAGTCAGCCCATCCACAGATTCTGGATGGGCCAATTTGCTGCTAGAGTACTTGGGCTGGTTGGTCTGGTGCCTGGACCCCTTAAGTGGATGGGCCTGATGCCTGGGTTCACAAGGGTCAACTTGGAGCTTGGATCCACATAGCCAGGCATGGAATCTGGGTCCAGCGGTTGGGCCTAGAGCCTGGATCCATGAGGCTGCCCTGGAATTTGGGTCCATGGGGATTAACACAATACTGGAGTGGGCCTTGAGACTGAGCCTGTAAGGGTGGGCCTAGGGCCCAGGTCTGCAAGGACTGGGGGTGCAAGGTTTGACCTGACACTGGGGTGGGCCTGGAGCTTGGCTCTATGGGTTGAGCCTGGAGCCCCGGACCATGGGTCCAGCCTGGTACTTGGGAAAGCTTGGTACTCAGTCTACAGAGGCCGTCTAGAGCCTGAGGCCATGAGTGCTGGCCTAGGGTGGTGGAAGATAGCCTAGTACTGGAGTGGGACTGGAGCATGGGTCTTCAGGGATGAGCTGGGAGCCTAAGGCTGTGGAGGTCCAACCAGGAGTCTGGGTCTGTAGGGGCCAGCCCTGACCCTGAGGCCATGGGCACTGGCTTATTGCTGGGGCAATAGGGGCCTGGTGCTGGGATGGGCCTACTAAGGGGATCTGGAAATATTATAAGTGAAAACCTATATTTAAAAAGCAAATGGAATTGAGCCCAAAATTTGCTGTGATATTCCTAGGGAGAAAGAAACCAGACAGAAAATTATATTGCTGTAAACCAAATTGTGTCCCCTCAAAATTTACACGTGAAAACATTAGTCCCCAGTGTGACTGACTTTAGAGATAGAGACTTTTTAGAAGTAATTAAGGTTAATTGAAGTCACAAGGGTAAGGCCTTGATCCTGTAGGATTAGTATCCTTATAAGAAGAGACACAAGAAAGCACTCTCTTTCCCTGTCCACCATGTGAGGACACAGAGAGAAGGAGGCCATTGGCAAGCCAGGCAGTTAGCCCTTGCTAGTAACTGACCATGCTGGCATCCTGATCTTAGACTTCCAGTCTTCAGAACTATAAAAAATAAATGTGTTTTTTCAACCTCCACTCTATGGTATTTCATTATGGCAGCCTGAGTAGACGATGACATGCATACTGTATATCTCCAGTTATCAAGAAAGCAAACTGTTATCCAGTTCTGAGCTCTGCAAGTAACCCAACCTGCAGGTTGCTTCGATAAGAGACATTGAACAATATATTAGAATTTGATAGCAATTTCTCAAAACACATACAGATGACCTTATAACAGTTCCTGATAAAAAGCGTGTGCCTGAAAGTTAAATCATAGTTCTTTGAAAAGATTTAGAGAACTGAGTAGTGTCACACAGGCTCTGAGCTTTTTGGTGATGGGACGTGATAAAAGATGTGTAGCAATCAGCAGTGAGGTGGACTTCCTGTTAGTTACTGGGAATTGGCATTATTCCTAGCCCATATTTTCTGTGCTATAACCCATAATATGGGACAAGCATGAGAGTACAAGGGTGACATATGTATGAATTTCACAAGTGCCAAATGACAGAGAGGTGATGAACATGGCTTTGGAGAAATGTCTGATCAGGGTCACTGTATTAGTCCATTCTCACATTGCTATAAAGAAATACCTGAGGGGCCGGGCACGGTGGCTCATGCCTGTAATCCCAGCACTTCGGGAGGCTGAGGCAGGTGGATCATGAGGTCAGGAGTTTGAGACCAGCCTGGCCAACATGGTGAAACTCTGTCTCTACTAAAAATCCAAAAATTAGCCGGGCTTGGTGGTGCATGCCTGTAATCCCAGCTACTTGGGAGGCTGAGGCAGGAGGATCACTTGAACCTGGGAGGCGGAGGTTGCAGTGAGCCAAGATCATGCCATTGCCCTCCAGCCTGGGGAATAGAGTGAGACTCCATCTAAAAAAAAAAAAAAGAAATACCTGAGAGTGGGTAATATATAAAGAAAAGAGGTTTAATTGGTTCATCCTTCCACAGGGTGTACAGGAAGCATGATGCTGTCATCTGCTCAGCTTCTAGGGAGGCCTCAGGAAACTTAAAAATATGGTAGAAGGAGAAGGCAAAGCAGGCACATCTTACGTGGCTGGAGCAGAAGCAAGATGGGTGCAGGTGCTACACACTTTTAAACAGCCAGATCTTATGAGAACTCTTATCATTAGAACAGCACCAAAAAGATAGTGTTAAACTATTAATGAAGGATCCACCCATATGATCCAATCACTTCCCACCAGGCCCCACCTCCAACATTGGGGATTACAATTAAACATGAGATTTGGGTGGGGACACAGATCCAAATCACATCAGTCACAAACTCAAAAATATGTTCAGGAGCCAGAGGCTGTGTATGGAGTGACCCAGAGAGTGTACACCTGGTCAAAAGAGAGTAGCTGATCTTTCAGAAGTCAAAAGATGCCCTGCAAGAATATTGTGCATGTCGAAAGCCATCTAAGGGCAGAATTCTGCAAGAGGATCCCCAGTCAATGGGTCGCACAAACTGCAAGACTATTAACTCTCAGATATTAATTATCCTATCCAAATCCTAAGTAATAATTAAAACGAAGATGGCTGCTGAGAATTTGGACTTCAGGTAATGTCAAAATACTTAAGGTTCCTCAAAACAATTATTCCTTAAAGTAGTAATGACCATGTCAGGACTTTATCACAAGAGTTTGGAGGATAAATATCCTTCCCAATGCTGCAGAGTGCAGTTTTCTTTTTTCTTTTTCATTTGCTTGGGCTTGTTTCCCAACCATGTGTCCTTCAGTGGGGTTTCTAAATGGTTTAACAATAACACCCTCCAGAAGAAGTGCTTGGTCAGGATATTTGTCACTTTTTTGCAGCCATGGAAAATGCACACAGGGATTGAAAGGCCCAGTTCATGCAACATTGCTCAAAGGATTTGAGGATTCCATTACTGCACAAATCCTTTAATTAAAGCCGGTTCCTCCAGGCCCCTGTTGCCTGAACCCAATCCAGAACATCCCAGGTGACCTTGGGAGGCTTGATTAATTGACAAGTTGGCAGTGCAGCCATTCCCTCTAAGATCCCAAGATATATCTGCTAAAACAAAAATGCCCCTGGACACCATTTGGTCCCGTGTTTGTGGCAGCTCTTAAAATTTATCTGCAACTTCTCCCCTGTGTGACTAATGCCTGCTGCCTTCTACTTAGTGGCTGTTGCGACCTGTCACCCTTCTTTGTGGCAAAGAACTCTTCAGCAAAGAGGTATTTTTGGAAACTCAAGAGGGCGTTTTTGCAATTTGGCAATAGGAAGTAACATTCTCTACTGGGTTCAAGTCACTGTTGATATCAAAATGACCAGATTTTTGAAAAATATCTCTTCCTTGGCTTTTCAAAGCTTCAGCAATAAGCAATTATATCCAAGAAGCACCAACCTCTAGATTCTGCTTATCAGAAGAGTGAAGTGAAGGTAAACCGGATAATGTAGAAAAGCCGCTCTTCCGGGGACGTTGTCATCAGGCACTCAGAATGGTCCAGCGTTTGACATACCGACGTAGGCTTTCCTACAATACAGCCTCTAACAAAACTAGGCTGTCCCGAACCCCGGGTAATAGAATTGTTTACCTTTCTACCAAGAAGGTTGGGAAAGCACCAAAATCTGCATGTGGTGTGTGCCCAGGCAGACTTCCAGGGGTTCGTGCTGTAAGACCTAAAGTTCTTATGAGATTGTCCAAAACAAAGAAACATGTCAGCAGGACCTATGGTGGTTCCATGTGTGCTAAATGTGTTCGTGACAGGATCAAGCGTGCTTTCCTTATCGAGGAGCAGAAAATCGTTGTGAAAGTGTTGAAGGCACAAGCACAGAGTCAGAAAGCTAAATAAAAAAATGAAACTTTTTTGAGTAATAAAAATGAAAAGACTTGCAAAAAAAAAAAAAAGAAAGAAAGAAAGAAAAGCCAAGCATGCTACAGATGAGAGTATTTTTCCATGGAGACTTTTGAGGGTGGCTCTAAATGTCTCTTCTTTTTAATTCTGGGTATTCATGCTTTATCAGCACCCTACGGATAACACCCTAGTAATACTGAGTTTTAATTCATCTTTTCAGAAACTACAGAAACAAAGGAATTCAACCAAAGGCAAACTTTTAAAACTGTCTGAAGGAGAGTGGTCCAGTGATGGGTCAGGGCATGCATATTTGAAAGAAGCAGCTTGATAAAAACTATATAATAAAGAGAGAAGAATTTGGAGTTCCCAAGGCAATCCCAGAGGAAAGAGATAAGACTAGGGAGGAGAAAAGGAGGAGGATGCCAGGGAGGCAGAAGTCTGTAACATTATGTTATGATTCCTCTCTGTGAGCTACACCTTCCATTCTCAGCAAAACCTATCAAGTCAGATGCTCTTACAAAAGCCAAATACATTTTGGAGCCTTGTGGGTTAGTCTCAAGTGGATGTCATGGGCAAAATAATGTCATCCAGTGCATTGCTCACTCCAAAGTTTACTTGAATATCTGTAATATCATAAAAGGAAATGCAGATCACAAATCACATGGGGAGGAGGATAGAACAAGGATTCTCAAGTATGGAATCTGGGCCAGGCAGCCTAAGTTTGAGTTTTGGCTCTCTCGCTTACAAGCTGTGGAATCTTGGGCATGTCGCTGAACCTCTCTATGCTTTGGTTTTCTCATCTGTAAAATGAGGATGATAATAGTACCTACTTCATAGGGTAGTGATGAGAGGTAATTGCATTAATAATTGTTATACCCTCAAGATAGTACTAGGCACATAAGAAGAGCTACATAAATCATTGCTAAATAAATAATACATCTTAAGATATATTTTCTCTAACACTTGACCTAAAAGACCATTTCTAGTTTTCCTCTCTCTCTCTCTAATCAGTTTTCTACTCTTTTCTTTTACTCTCTCTTTGGAATCTCTGCATTTTCCAATGCAGTCCCCAACCTTTGATTCTCCAGCTCTGTAGTACCCACATTTGCATAATAAGAGCCCACAGTGGGGTGAGAGAGGAATAAGAAAGAAAAATGCAGAGTATATCACAGCCAAATTTTCCCTTTAACTCAGGATGAGGGGGCGGTAGAAGAGCTGTGAATTGGCATTTTTGGATAATATTTTCTGGTTATATTTGATGTGAGTGACTGTAGAGGGAGAATCGGAAGAAGGACCTGAGTTTCACAGCAAGCAGCAGATCTGAGGCAGCATGAGAAAACATGGACTATGCAGGTGACCTCAAGAGCCTGTAGTCACATAGGAATTCACAGAATCCTCCGCACCTTTTGACCTCCATCAGTTCTTGGAAACGTAGGAAATGTGATCCAATTTCCTTAATATTTTGAGAGATGTGAAGTCTTGCTCAGAATATAGAAAAGGGCAGAAATGGATTTCTTTTATATAAAGATACACATTTGTCAGGACCCTTAGTATAACAGAGGGATTGATGGGGAGTGGTCAAGAATTTAATCTTTTGAACAGTAAGGAGGACAATTTATTAGGTTAAATAATGCGTTTTTAAAGTGTGTTTGGTATGCATGAGATGGCACATATACAACATTCATTTCTACATGCAAAGAATCATGTGCTTATGAATGTGGAAATGAGTATATACAATATGTGGATTTAGATGAATATGTTTGGTTAGTAAGATATATGAATGATGTAGTAAAAATGTAAGACTTTACAATCTGGCGACCCACCGAATGAAGTGAGTTAAGGACACAGATGAAGACTGTGATCTTGTAGGCTAGTGGTCTCAGCCCTCTTGGCTCCCCAATAGTACGTCATGCTACTGACATTATAATGAGCAAAAACACGTGCAAATAAAGTAAATGGAAAGGATGAGAGAGAACAAGTGGTTGAGCGACTAACCCAAGACATATAGGTATGAGCTTGGATTTGCATGGCTACTGTTTCTCCTTCTAGCCTGATCAAGACCAAGGTAAAGAAATCAAAAGGTGGTGACTCCCACATTGCCTTGCCCATCCTACTTGTTGAAGCGTCCCTGGACCACAGGGTGGCAGAATGTCTCCTCCTGGTGGGTTTGGAGGCTTGGTGTGAATGGCCTACAAATGTAAGCCTTGACTACTCTCCCTTACCCTGCTGCCTCCAAAGAGGGGTAGAGCATGCAGGATGGCGGGTGGACTCAAGTGACCTCTCATGTGTATTTATATTTATGTGATGGGGGTAGAATTACGCAACCAACCTTGTTTTTCTTTCACCCTCCTAGTAGAAACGTAGGCTGGTCCCATTAGCTCTTAGACAGTAAAACTTTCTTTGGTCACCTTTAATCACAGACACAGATCAACTTGGGTACTTTAAAAATGTTAACTCCTGGCCGGCCGCAGTGGCTCATGTCTGTAATCCCAGCATTTTGAGAGGCTGAGGCAGATCGCCTGACGTCAGGAGTTCAAGACCAGGCTGGCCAACATAGCAAAACCCCGTCTCTACTAAAAATACAAAAGCTAGCCAGGCAAGGTGGCAGGTGCCTGTAGTCCCAGCTACTCAGCAGGCAAGAGAATCGCTTGAACCAGGAAGGCGGAGGTTGCAGTGAGCCAAGATCATGCCACTGCACTCCAGCCTGCGCGACAGAGCGAGACTCCATCTCAAAAAAAAAAAAAAAAAAGTTCACTCCCATTGGAGGTAATGATTAGCCTCATTTTTTCAGGTAAGAAAATGAAAGTTGACAGACAGTAATTGACTTAACAAAGGTCCAGGAAGTGGGAAAGCCAGCATTTAAACCCATGTCTGTCTCACTCAGCAAGCCATACTTCCCCCTCTCTACCAGGTGCCTCCAAAGAGACACCCTTACTCTCTCACCTTTCTCCCTCACCTGCTGTATCGACCCCTGAGCAAGTGATGTGTGAAAGGTTGCCAACCAGTTGCATCCTGTCCTTTTAGTATGTCCTGCATGAGTGGTATTCTTAGAGGCAGAACTCTGAGATCACATGAAAAGTATCATCTACCATTCTGTCACACCAGGAGAAGAGAAGAATTGTTTGCAAACAGTTTCTTAGCCTGCAGTCCGTAAATAGCCTCCTGGTGGGAAGATAGGTATTTTCTTTCATTTCTTTTTTGTGCTAAATTATCTTTGTGAAAGTAATGTGCTTTTTTAATGTAAAAATATTGTTGATGTGTAGTTTCACTGCAAATGAATGTAGGATGGAAAAGATGTTTCTGTATGTGGTTAGTAACAGATATAATAGTAATTACCCTGACATCCCATTGATGAGAGGAGATTCCTATTGAATAGGAATGCATGACAACACACCCTATCATTGTGAATGGGCACTCCTGCTTTTGCTCACATCAGGTCTAGCTTGAATGGTAAAGTATCAATGAAAAGAGATGAGGTCCACATTTACATATATCCATTGTTTCCATTTATATGACTGAACATGATAAGGATTCCCTACCTCCCCAAACCCCAGTGCTTCTTGTGTGGCAAAGTTAATGTTTGTCCATCCTGATATTGGACAATGCAGACATTTTTTCATGAGAAAGCTTAATTTTAAAAGGCTGGACCTATATTTAAACTTGTATCTGTCTCAACACAAAATCCTTTGGTTGAAACATCTTACACAGTTATTTATTTACCCTTCAAATAAAATCAGCCATATACAGTTGAAGAGATTTGGGGAAATCCTTGTTCCATGGAGCTGACGTAGCTTATTTGGGACTTGAGGTAGATAAAGAAAATAGAAGCAACAGTTCTGTCAGATGGAACCAGCCATCTGGAATTATCACCATTTCTTTTAATGTGATGGCCTATGAAGATGTGTTGCTTGGAGTTGCTGCAGCTATTTTGTGACCATGAAGGGGACATGAAGAGAATTACAGAGAAGCTTACCCAGAACTTTGATGCTGCTGATCTGCTGAATTAATAGTGAGATTTTCAGACTTATTTTCAGACTTATTACCTGGGGAAAAAATACATTCTTAGGGTTTAAATCAATTTATTACATATTTTGTTGCTTTTTCTCCATCACAGCTTAAAAACTGTGGATAGAATCTTCGATTTTTCATCTTCTTTTGGACAATGCTGGTGCTCTTTGGCACAAGTCTCTCAGCAGAGACTTTGGGAGCACTGATTCTTTTGTGAGTCAGCATTTAGTATCTTCAAAAGGAAAAGTCAGACTGAAAGGATATCAAAGTTGATATGCATGGACCATGTCAAGCTGCATATTACCATTTCAACTTCTCATTCAAAGCAAGCACCATCGTGTTTTAAAAATTGATTTTTTTTAGCATATTTAAGATGGATTTTCTTTTCTTTTCTTTCCTTTTTTTTTTTTTTTTGGAGACAGAGTTTCACTCTTGTCACCCAGGCTAAAGTACGATGGCATGAACGTGGCTCACTGCAACCTCCAGCTCCCGGGTTCAAGCCATTCTCCTACTTCAGCCTCTTGAGTAGCTGGGATTACAGGCATCAGCCATCACGCCTGGCTAATTTTTGTATTTTTAGTAGAGAGGGGGGGGTTTCACCATGTTGGCCAGGCTGGTCTTGAACTCCTGACCTCGGGTGGTCCGCCCGCCTTGGCCTCCCAAAGTGCTGGGATTACAGGCGTGAGCCACGGCACCTGGCCTAGGATAAACTTTTATTGTGCATTTTTTTCTTTCTGGAATGAGCCATTAATTGCTGCATCACTGAATAAAAGTGAGAGACATGATATATTAAACCATAAGGCTGAACATTTATAAAGTAAGTCAATTTCTAGTGTACTAATTTTTCCCTCTTATGTTTTTAATGAGCATTTTTCTGGAGAACGGTTTTATACCCTTCATCGGATCCTCAAAAAAGTTTGGGACAGAAAGAAAAAGTTCACTTGTGGAATGTCTACCTGATGGGCTGTTGTGTGAGAGAGTTACAGTAGCTTGTAGCCTTATTGGAAAAGAAATTTGGGTTAATGGAGGCAACGTGGCACCGTAGGTGCAAGTGTAGCTTTTAGAGTTTGACATCACCTCTGAGAGCCTCTGTTTTCTAATGCAAAAGATGGGATCATAAGGATTCATCTCATAGGTGTAATGTGGTGTATAGTAATTCACTGAATACAAAATG
Organism: Piliocolobus tephrosceles; assembly: GCF_002776525.5. Taxonomy (NCBI): domain Eukaryota; kingdom Metazoa; phylum Chordata; class Mammalia; order Primates; family Cercopithecidae; genus Piliocolobus; species Piliocolobus tephrosceles. The sequence continues at coordinate 161,072,234 of NC_045436.1, read as the reverse complement.
ATTTTATCGTGTCTAATGCATTAGCATAGTCATTAGCATCTCAAGGTCACAACCAGTGACCTTGAGAATCACCTGCAGGGCTAAACTATTGATGCCAGTGGAGGGACCTGAGGCAAAGATAGGAAGAAAGCACAGGTGAGGGTCAAGAGGTGGAAGTTAGCACAGAAGAACAGAGCACACCTTTGGCACTTACTCCTCTGTGACCTAGAACAAATGACCTCCTTTTTCTGAGCCTAAATGTCCTTATCTTCAAACTAGAGATAATAATGTTCACCTCATGAGGATATTGAGAAGGTTAGATAAGAAAAGGTGTGTGTGGACAGCAACTGGCCCAGTGGGGTGTTCAGGAAATGAGCTAACCCTCCCTCCTATGGTCCTCCTCCCTCCATCTCAGTTCTGTGTTTGCTCTTAACAGGTGACCTGAATATCCATGCACAGGTATGGGTGAATACATGGAACAGTTCCATCAGTACAGATGCACAGGGAAGTTGAGGCCTCAACAGTGGTTACATCGTAACCCAGGCCCTGGTGGAGGCCACTCTTGTCCTGCCTTGGGCTAACCTGCCGCACCCCGTGTCCCATGGGGCAATGGTGCAGCAGGAGCCCGGAGGCACTGCCCAGTATCTGAGGTTCACATTGTGAGGAAGGAGTTGGATCAAGGCGGTGGTGGTGGGAGAAAGGTGTCAGCGCTTGTGTTTGTGAAAATTGTTATTGTTGTTGTTATTTTGAGGCAGTCACGTTTCCTTCCAGAAAGCTTTAGAGAACTGAGGAGGCGATAAAATTTGAACAGAATAGCATTCAACTCATTCAACATCCTCTTGAGTCCCTCACTTCAGTTTAGTCATCCTTAGTACCCTTACCCACTTTATTTTTTTTTTTTTTTAGCACATAAGCTTTGAAATGTAAGTATATATGTTCTACTTGTTTGTCATCTGCCTTCCTTCTAGAAGGTAAGCTTCATAATGGCAGGGACTAGATCATGTTCACTGAGCCTAGAACAGTGCCTGGAGCATTGAGGATAACATAACCAAATTATTGAATAAACACAGGTCTGAATGTTTAAAGCAAACTATGGGTTATAGGAAAAAATTTTTTTGAGATAGGGTCTTGCTCTGTTGCTCAGGCTGGAGTGCAGTGACATGATCATGGCTCACTGCAGCCTTGACCTCCCAGGCTCAAGTGATCCTCCCACCTCAGCCTCCTGAGTAGCTGGGACCACAGGTGCACACCACCACACCTGGCTAATTTTTTAACTCTTGTAGAGATCAGGTCTTCCCATGTTGCCCAAGCTGGTCTTGAACTCCTGGCCTCAAATGTTCCACCTGCCTCGGGCTCCCAAAGTGCTGAGATTACAAGTGTGAGCCACCAAACCCAGGCCCTGTAGAAAATAATTTTAATTGCTGTGACAGGATTCAAAGTCTAAATGTTTGCTAGAATTCCATGTACTTTTTTATTATATACGGAAATTGGCTTGAACCAAGTTCCTGTACCATGATCCCTTCCTACACCTCCAGTCTTTATGGCTGTGGTAAGATGATACATCCCCATGCCATTTACTCAGTGCAGCAAAGACTTGCTTCAGTCTATGAAATGCGAGTGCAAGTAATGTGTATCATGTCCAGGCAGAAACTTTGAGAGCTAGTGTATTGTTTGCTATACTCCTTCTTTCTTCCTCCTGATCTTGGAGTCATGAGTCCAGATGGAGCGTCTGCCGGCCTGGGTTTCTGAGTGGCTAAGGCAGGTATAGCTCACTTGTCAACCCATGATGGATGGACGTGGGCTGTGGTGAGAAATGAACTTGGTTGTTTTCAGCTGCTGAGGTTTTCAGGTTGTTATTATAGCACAACCTAGCCTATTCCAATGAATCCAGATCTCACTTCCATCTTTCCTGCTTTATTGACTCATATCTTTAGCCCCAAACACAGGTAACTTGGAGCCTGGGAATGCATTTACAGAACACTTTCCAAGTGCCAGGCTGGTGGTGGCAGTCATTCTCAAGCCATTTTTTTTTTTTTTAAGAGATAGGGTCTTGCTATGTTGCCCAGGCTTGCCTTGTACCTCTGCATCCAGTTCCAAGCCATTTTATTTCAACCTCTTTACAGTCAATGAGATAGGCAGGGACACCTAGCTTCTTCAGTGTAGGGCTGAGGAAACTGAGGGCCGGGAAAGGCTAAACACCTGCTACAGGGCTGTTTGGTTTCCACTCCCAAGCTTTCACTCTTTCCACTACAGCAACTGCCTCCCACTGAAATGCAAGCTAAGGTCATTCTGAGAGTGGGCGTTTGAATCTTAAAAAAAAAATAATAACCTTTACTAATGACCTGGTAATTGTTTTTATAGCTTCCCAACGAAGTGTTGGGAGATAACACAAGACAATTTCCTTTGATGGTGAAGTTTTCCAAAGAACAATTGCCTCACTCTTCTGGTCTGTTGGTGCCTTGGCTTTGCTGTGATATTATACTGATGCTGAGCGCAAGCCTGGGAACTTTGAAAAAGCTGCCGATGTTAGAAAGAATGTTGGGCTCAGCCATGCCTTTATTTTAAATCATTAATCCTGTCTTACTTTTATAAAAATGGTCCCATAATAATATATGAACCAATAATAAATAGTGACATCTATCAAATTCTTATGCTATCCCATGACTGGGCTCTCAGCACTTAAAGTCACCACCCTCTTCATCCAGATCCCAGCAAGCTGCGTGGTGCAAGGCGAGGGCTCCATAAATACCTCTGTAATGAATGAATTATCCTACAACAAACATTTGTTGGACCTGCTGCTTTGAGCCCTGCTCAAAGGCAATGACATGTTTTCTATGTGAAAATTTATTGAGGGGAGTGGGGGAAAGGCTAGTGTTCAGACAACTTGGTCATCTAATTCATATCCAAACGCCATTCTAAATCCCAAGAATGGCGTTTGGATGTGAATTGGATGTGATTAACAAGAAGGCAAGGAAATTAATTCTAATTGAAAACATTAATGATTTTGTTAGCTAACATATTAGAGTTAGGTCAAACTTATGACATGTTAGAGTTGCCTTTTATTGGCTTTGGTAAAAATAATTGGACTCAGCCTGTCCAGAGCACTATACTTCTTGTAGGATAATGTCTTATGTTGAGACATTTTAAAGTTTATTTACAAAGCCCTTCCCAACAGTTGCTTAATTTTATTCTCACCTTTCCCCTATGAAGGCAGGGCAGATACGTTCAGTATGAGTTGCAGCTGCGGAAGTTTAGAGATTCTCAGCTAAAACCACACACTAACCCAAAGGCAGAGGGGGCTGGAAACTGGGACGCCAGCTGTGATTTCTGGTAGGTTCCAAGGGGGCTAAGCAGGTGATTGTTGTACCTTTTGTGTTGTTGTTGTTGTTGTTCCTTTTAAGATAGCATGTTGTAAGTCTAAGATTTATTCATTTTGTTTTGTTTTGTTTTTTGAGACAGAGGCTCACTCTGTCACCCAGTCTGGAGTGCAGTGGCATGATCTTGGCTTGCTGCAGCCTCCACCTCCCAGGTTCAACCAACTGTCCTGCCTCGCCCTCCCAAGTAGCTGGGATTGCAGGTGCCTGCCACTATGCCTGGCTGATTTTTGTATCTTTAGAAGAGTTGGGGTTTCACCATTTTGGCCAGGCTGGTGTCAAACTCCTGACCTCAAGTGATCCACTCACCTTGGCCTCTCAAAGTGCTGGGATTACAGGTGTGAGCCACCACACCTGGCTTATTCAATGTTTACTGCATAGATTTTCCCTGAAAACCTGAAATAAGATGACATACTGGTGATGGTGAATTTTATGTGTCAACTTGACTAGGCTATAGTGCCCAGCTGCTTGGTCAAACACCAGTCTAGATGTGGCTGGGAAGATATTTTTTTAAGAAGTGATTAACATTTAAATCAGTAGACTGAGTAAAGCAGGTGATGCTTCATAATGGGGGTGGGCCTCATCCAATCAGTTGAAGGCCTTGAGAAAAAAGACTGAGATCCTCCAAAGAAGAAGGAATTCTGCCTCCACACTGCCTTTGCACTCAAACATGCAACATCAATTCCTGGCAGAATTTCCAGCCTGCTGGCCAGCCTTACATATCTCAGACTTGCCAGCCCTCATAATCGTGTGAGCCAATTCCTTAAAAATAAATCTCTTTCTATGTCTCAGTCTCTATCTCTATCATGTATAATAGGATATATGCACACACCCTATTGGTTTGGTTTCTCTGGCGACCTCTGACTAATACAATACCTTATGCCTTTCTGGTAGATGAAGATGATGACGATAATGACAATGACGGTGCCCATTTTTTAGTCCCTACTATATGCCAGATACTTTTCTTGAGCTATCACAAATGAAGACATCAAAGTGAGTTGAAATAACTTACCCAAAGTCAGAGAGCTAGAAAGCGACAGAGAATGGAGCCAGCGTTCTGGTCCTAACCACTGGAAGAAATATTTCTAAGATTCCTCTGGCAATTCATTATCTAAGCTGTCTAAGGATGCTTTACGGCAAAAATTAGGCAGCTGACTATGTTTTCCAGATGTGATATCTTATTCTTTGAAAAATGATAGTCCATTGGGCAAGTCATATTTGTGTAGATGTAGTATAATATTTGGAATTAAAAGAAAGAGGAAACCTTTCTATTTGCTTCCTTTCCAAATTCATTAACACAACAACTCCAATACCTGTCACCTGGAACTCAAAAACCAAGTTCCATCTGGATGACAGAAGACAAAAGACTATTCCTGTCTTTTTCCATTGGTTTTGGGTTTGGAGATGTTTGGGTTTTGCATGGGGGAGAGTGATGATAAATGATCCTGAAGCCCAAGCTTTCTCTTTGCATGCAGCCTGGCCCTCAGGAACATAAGCTAATGTTCCAGAGAGATGAAAAAGAGATAGAGTTTGAGGGCGGCCGCCACCTGTCCCCGTGTAGTATGTGCACTACAGGTGCCATTTATTTCACCTGTCACACGTACACAAATGTGTAAACCTCAGGAAAATCAGCTTTCCATCTTTCTCTGAGAAACTTGATGTCAGCTTTTGGAAATTAAAAAAAAAAAAAATGGTGGGGAGCATCCTTCACATGCTCTTATTTTTAGCTCCTCTCTCCTTTGCAGAATGGCTAACGCCAACTCAAACTATTTCTGCAAAGAGTTGCTGGGGACAAAGTGGAGATGTGGGTAGGCCTCCTCGAGCCGGGCTCTCAGAAGCAGGTGAGATGCAAGATAAAGCAATCGCTTTTCAGCCACCTTTGACGTAAGTGCTGGAGATTTCTTCAATTAGCTTAATCCTTTCCTCCTGACATGCACTTTATAGGAAAGCAAATGCCATAATTATCCTCCCCCATCCTCTCTAATCCCTGTCTGCGTGGCATGCCGACAGATGCTTTTCTGCTTGCCCGTGCTGCCAGCCTCTTGGAGCCCAGTGTCACAATGAGGCGGGCTGTGTGTGACAGATTGCTAAATCTGGCCTCCTCCAAGCAGGAGACTCGGCGTTCAAGTGGTGCTGGCTGCTCACGCCTCCCTGCGGGGCTGATGCAGGCCTGGCTTCAGGCAGGCCTAGAAAGTTCTGGAGGACTGCCTTGTGACTCAGACAATCCCTTGCAGAGATGATCAGCCCTGCACCAGTGGCAGAGCCCATCACGGGTAGCTCACCTCGTTTAGGATTTAAATCTGGGACCCTGCCACAAAAGGCCTTTTTCCTCCAGGGAAGAGTGTCCGGCACCCAAATGCCATGGCAAGCATGGGATTTCTGTCATTTGATAGCAACAGGAATGTTACCTGATCCTGTCCCACTGACTAAATGCAACAGCAGTCCATCTGTTGGCAGCCATGTACTCATCTATATATATCTGTTATTTACATGCTTAACACATTATATATATTTTTGAGGTCATTGTTTGTTTTGGTTCCAGGAACTGCTGTTAGAATTCAGTCCTACTTCTGACTTCCTATGTAACCCTTGAGTCACAGCCTCTGAGCCTCAGTTTCCTCATCTGTATGTTTGTAACTATTTTCTTTTGCAAGATCTTTGTGAAGATTGAGTAATATCATCAATACAATGCAGCTAGTATATAGTGGGTACTTAACAAATGTGATTTATTAATGAGACTAACTATAGCATAGTAACACTATTGCTACTACTACTAATGTACATTTTGCTAGTGCTTTAGTTCATTCTAGTTTTCAAAATAATTTCATATAACATTTCTTCATCTTCTAAAGAGGCAGATATCATATCCCATTTTTTTTTTTCCAGATAATGTTTGAGATGCTAGAGATCATAGAGATTAGGGGTTTGCATACTAAGGCCAGTGGACCAAATCCAGCCTGCTGTCTGTTTGTGTAAATAAAGTTTTATTGGAACACAATCATGTCCATTCCGTTCTGCATTTTCTGTGGCCACTTTTGCACTGCAAAGGCAGAGTTGAGAAGTATAGGCTCACAAAACTTGACGTATTTCCTATCTGTCTCTTTGCAGAAAATGTTTGCTGACCTCTGACATAGATGATAAGTGGTAGAACCGGGACTGAAATAATGCACCTGTCTACGGATGCCTCAATCCAGGGTTACATCAGGAATATACCTTCTCTAAATGAAAAAAGCAATGGTGGCAGCAGACAGCAAAATAATTCTGAAATTGTTTTTGAATGTTTTTAATCTAACTAAAACATATTTCTTCATCTTTTATCATAGTGTGCACAGCAGTGTCCCACATCCAGAGCTTAAGGTAGTTCAGAACTTGGGCTCCCAGGCAATGCCCTGAACTAGAGTCCACACATCAAGCTCCTGGCAGAACCAGGGTGGGAACTGCAGCTTCTGATTCTGGAAGAATTTCTAATGAAGGCTTGTTTCTCATCATTATCTCCATACAAATATTTCTTGTTACTTATTCTGTCTTCTTCCTGCTCACTTTTTCCCCTATTCCTGAACTCAACTAAAGTCTAAGCATCCCAGAGTGTTGCCATGTGGTCTGGCGTTGCTCTCAGAGGTTCAGGGGTACAAATCCTACAGGCAGAAACACAGCTCTTGTGGCCCCTTCCTGCTTTCTGTCCTCCCTCAACATACTGTATTTTGCAGAAGTCTACTGTGTGCCAAGCCCAATCCTGGATGCTGGGGAGACATCTGCAGAGGACAAGACATGACAAGAAGCACACAGTCTAGTGGGGAAAAGTGGGCCAGAAAGTAAAGGAGTCATGATAAAATAGGATCAATTATTTGCTAAGGGCATGCAAATTGTTTAGTGGGTCTGGAATGAGAATTTGAAAGAAAAACTGTGAGACATGGTCGAAGTTGGAGAAGTACAGAAGGGGAACGCTCCCGTGGGGCCTTATTTCAATGCTAAGGGGTTTGCATTATTTCCTGAAAGAAGTAGGGAGTCCTTGAGGATTGAAGACAGGGAGCAACCTCAGCCTGTCCTCACATCTGCAGGGCCTACAGCCTGCTGCCTGCTTCTTGTCTTTTCCCTCCCCAGATTCTCCCGACTTGGGCGGGTGTGTGTTTTTACCATTCTGTGTCCAGTCTCCCTCCACAGCCCACTCCCAGGGAAACTGCTACCCCTTGACCACACTTCAAGGCCTGGTAGTGTGGACACTAGCAGTGGCTCCACCTTCAGGGGAGGAGTGCTGTGCAAGCCCAGAATTGGCTCAGGGCTGGAATATGAGGAATGCATTCTAATGGGTATCTGCATTCTAATCTGGAATCCTCTGGGGGTGGAGGACAAGATAGCGCTTTGTTGGGAACATTCATTTAGCCTGCAGACTCCTTGTTCCATAGGGAGGGGTGCAGTTGAGACCCAAGAGCCCCGAGAGCCAGAGCTGGGCCCTCTATAGTACAGAATCCAGGAATGAAGCCCAAGGCAAAAGATTGTGCCTCTTGCCTCATCAGATTGGGCAGGACAACCCTTGAGGCAGGGCCAGTTAAAAGGCTGCTAACGTATTTTATGGGATATCAATGGTGGTCTGAAACGGGCAGGAAACAGGGTTGAAAGGAAGAAGACCAATTTGAGAACAATTCAGGGAAATAAATGGACAGGTGTGGCCAGGCATGGTGGCTCACGCCTGTGGTCCCAGCACTTTGGGAGGCCAAGGTGGGTGGATCACGAGGCCAGGAGTTCAAGACCAGCCTGGCTAAGATGGAGAAACCCTGTCTGTACTAAAAATACAAAAAAATTAGCCAGGCATGGTGGTGGGCACCTGTGATCCCAGCTACTCAGGAGGCTGAGGCAGAGAATTGCTTGAACCCAGGAGGTGGAGGTTGCAGTGAGCAGAGATCATGCCACTGCACTCCAGCCTGGGCAACAGAGCAAGACTCTGTCTTGAAAGAAAGAAAGAAAGAAAAGAAAGAAAGAAAGAAAAGAAAGAAAGAAAGAAAGAAAGAAAGAAAGAA